>NW_027467782.1:21325363-21488343 GCF_004210375.1 Tachypleus tridentatus | reverse complement strand
CAAGAAAATAAACTTAATATACAGATGTGAATTTTTAAAGAGTATTTTTCTTTTCCAAAATTCACTATGTTTAAAATAGAAAAGTTTAAAATGCGTATATATATTTCTGTTTACTTCAAATTTTCTGTAACAATTTGACCTAAGAAACTCTAATTTTTGTGTGTGAATGAATTGTTATTTCCACATAAATAAATTCCACATTGAAATGAGATAAATGAAAGCATTAATCTATTCAACGGCTCAAAGTTTCATTGTATCGCTACTAGGTGATGTTTCGGCATTTTGTTTTTTGAATTTTTCTCAAAGATACACGAGGGCTATCTGCTCTAGCCGTCCCTAGTTTTCCAGTATAAGAATAGAAGGAAAGCAGCTAGTCATCACTACCTACCGCCACGACTTTGGACACCGTCACATTATAACTACCCATGTTTGTGCTTCGGGGACTCGAACCCGCGACCTTCAGATTACAAGTCGAACGCCTTCACTTATCTGGCCATGCCAGCCCGTTTCGTCATCAATGCACTCATTTCTACATAATAAATTATTTCCACTCTTTCCGCTTGCTTGCAATAGAATATTGGTTCCTCATAACCTTACCTGTATCTCATGGAGATCATAAAAATAAGCCACTTGTAAACTGGTTTAATAATTAATTACAAATAACAAAGAAGTTAAAGTACATAACTATGTTTTATGTTTCCCAGAGTCATTTTGATAATTGTTACTTACATTTTGATATAAGCTTAAAAGCCAAGTACAAGTAAAAAATTGAATTTCTACTATAACTGAATAGATAAAGCAAAAAATAGTAACATGATTTTTTTTATTAAAAGGATAACGACACATATTTTGGATGTGGTAATATTAATTTGCACTCGACTAACTTTCTACTGGGGAAACGAATTTGTGCTGATATATTTATATAAACATATTTCATATCACTCAAAACACGTGAAACAACAAATATTTTATCTCCAGAAATAAAGAAGAACTGAGAAATAGTATAATCAACATTGTGTTTTCTAGTGAAAATTTAACTTTTCCTGCGATTACAATTGTGAAGTATTTTACTTTCATATAAAAAAAGAATAATTAAGGAAAAATATGATTTTTTTAAAAGTTTTCTTCATTGGAATATAAATTGAAAGAAGTATTCGTTTCGTATAGACATAAATCTTTCTCTGACTCCTTACAGTTTGGAGTTGATGACAGTTTCTGATATTCAAGATTTATCAAAACAGCTTCGGTCAGGGTCTCTTATTATTACCTCCTACAGATAAATTAATTAAATTAACTATGTGTAGAATTAAATAAATAATTAAAATTATAAAATAAATTTTTTCCTTTTTTCTTTACTGGTATTTGTCATTAAAAGTAATAGTAATAAATGAAAAAAATTATGTAAAATACAATTATCAGATTGTTCTTTTTAACTGAATTTTACAACAACGAACAATACTTTAATGTGAAGTTTGTTAGGATAAAAATTATTTAAAAGAAAAAAAATTGAATATGAATGAAGTATAAAAATAACTTTCTGTATATCATATTTGTTCTGTTTATATTCATTGGATTTAAATATATAATAATACAATGAATTATTTGATAAATGTTTAAAACTTGGGGAAATTGAATGTTTGAATCTGTTATTAATTTAATCTATATTTATCGTTCATAATGTATCTCTAGTATTTTACAAATAACAGCAGATGTCGCTTTTTGACATGAAATTAGTTTATATATTTGATGTAAGATGGCAACGCTTATTGATTATATAAGTTTTCAATATATGAATTTATAAAATAATAAATTTTATTTATCTTTCTCTTGAAAAAGAGAAAATTAATACCAAACCACACAAATAAATACCTTATAACTGTAGAAGTAATGAAAGAGATGAAAATCTTTGCATCAGATGTAACTTTCCATATTTCATTACTTATATTGTAGAAATATTCAATTAGAGGTTGTGAAAGAGGAATATGAAAGATACGGTGGTGCTGGTGGATATGGTGGTAATAGAAAATGAGGTTTTGGTAGCAAAGAAATTAGTAGCGACGAAAAATAAGTTTTGCGAATTAGTAATACCAAAATCAATCTTCTGTAATAGCTACATCTGGAACAGGTGAAATACTCTATGCTAGAAATCACAACAAACAACTGACATTATGGCAACCACTTTCAAACGAAAAAATGATAAATTAGTAAATAAAAAATACTTAAGTAATGTAGACCATTAAAAGATATCTCGTAGTCATTAACAATAAAACCGTACATGCATACCTAATTGAGGAGGAATTTTTGAAATTTATATAGAAATTAGAAAATACTGTATAAATAACAGTAATTAAAAAGAAGCATTTTTCTTTAGTTAATTATGAACTTATGTACTTTAAGAAAAACATGATTTGACTGTTAAAATATGGAATTTCGTTCCGATCAAAATATATATTTATTCGTCTTGAGAATAAAAACATATGGAACAAAGAAAATGCTTCACAATATGTTTGTTTAAAAACGAAATCCTAATTCTTATTCCCTTATCTCACTTGGCTTTCAACGAGGCTTGAGAAATCTCTAACTTATAATCGTTTCACAGCTTAGAATGTATGATATTTTTTGTTTGAGGATATTTTCCTTTCAATGCAATTTCAGCTTCGAAAGAAACTTTGCTAAAAGAAGCTTTTTGAGGACTGAAAGACGATATCATGATGAAATATTACTGTCCCACCTTTCATTTATTATCTCTTTGTCTATTTCGCCAAACAAGACGAATATTTATATGATCGAGTCATTTCCTACAACAATCAAATGAAGAATTGCTGACTTATAATGATAGTTAATTGATGGAGTCAAAATTCGGAGAAGCGTGTATTAATCTGAATCGATCGTATATATTTATATACATATCCCTTCTACAGCTGATTCACGCAATATAAAATCTTAAGTCAGTGGATCAACAATAACGAGGATAATCTCTTATTACATTTATTTTGTCCAAAACGTATACGACAACAAATCAAATAATTTCTTGTCAGAGTTCAGTAGCTTTCATATTAAAACATTCTATCTCTTCACAGTCTTGTAACTCATATGTAATCAATGTTATCACTTTTCTTATCTGATGACGAGAAATCCAACGTAAGTCATTAAAACTTGAATATGGCGAGAAATGTTTAAGAACAAAATTTATTTTATTAAACAAGACGATTGTTTTCTTTAGCCGTCTCTAATTTAACTCTTATAGATTAATTGTGACAACTAGTTATCACCACTCACCGCATTCTCTTTGATTACTATTTTATCAACAAATACTGGAATCGACCATCACATTTATAACACCCTTTCTTCTGAAAGGATGAGCATGTTTAATGTGACAGGGATGAAAGCCCACTTTTCGTAGGGTATGCGACGATAGCCTTAACCACCTTGCCATGACGGGCATGATTGCAAATTAATTTTCTATGTTTATAAACTTACCGCTAACTCGTCGGTGGACATATAAATAAACCTGTTGTAAACCGATTTAATAATTAATTATAAATAACAATGAAGTTAAAATATATTACTTGTTTTATATTTAACCAGATGCATTTTGGTAATTTCTCTTGACATTTGGAAACTAGCTTACTTTTACTCTAAATAAAGATTTAAATTCCATGTTTAGAGTTCTGAACTTAATAGATAGAGCAAAAATTAATAAAATGAAATTATTTATTTCAGAAGGATAACGATAGATGTCTTAGTGTGATAATGTGAATTTGACTGCTTTTCTGCTGCAAAGAAGTTTCTGAACTGATATTTTTATGCAAATAAAATTCACATTATTCGAAAATATGAACTAATAAACGTTCTCTTTTCAAGTACAAAAAAGAAAAAGAAAATTTTACTCAAATTTGCCTTTTCTGAGTAAAAATTATACGTTCAGTAAAATATGACGTTATCTATTTTTGCAAAAAAATATAACAATATTTTTTTCTTTGCTAACAGAAGTTAAAATGAAAAGAGAATGTGTGGCATTGTAGTCTAATGCATTCTTTGATTCCCTAAACTCTCTGGTGTGAGCTGTAGTTTTCCTCTTTACGGTTTATTATCACAACTTGGGTTAAAATGTCATGATATCAATCAAATAGCTAAAACGGAATGAAATTTCATAAATAAAATATACGATCTTTAAATATAGACAAATATTTATTTGCAACAGAAAATAATAAGTACATTATCTAATTTCTGTTTTACCACTGTATTACAATAATAATAAATACCTCGATGAAGTCTGTAAGTAGAAATTAAAATACTTTAACAGAAAAATATTAAATATGAATAAAAAAAAAGAAATTTATTCTCTATTTCATATGTGTTCTCTTTATTTTCTTTTGGTTTTTTTCATAGAGGAATAAAATATATTATTTACTCTGTGTTAAAAGCACAGGAAATTAAATATTTTAAGTTGTTTTCAATTTAATCATGATTTTAAAACTTTATTAGTTCGTAATGTGTCTCTTATTTTAAAATGATAACAAATGACCCTCTTGTTTTGTTTTGTGTCTGTAAAATAATTCATGCCTTTTACGTAATGAGGCATTTTCCGTCTATCATATTGTTAAAGCAAGATTTCAAATACGACATTTATATGAATATATTTTTTTTTTTTGTTTACTGGAACAAACACATATTATTGCCCAAAACAATACTAACAAATATGTTTCAACTGTACAAGTAACGAAATAGATGAACAATTTTCATGAGATGTGTCTTTCGCTATCTGTTTACTAGAGTTGTACTGATAAAGGAGGATTTACAACGCTAAAATCATGGACTCCATTTCCCTAATTTGGACTAGGCATATTGCCCGATGTGGATTTGCTGTGCAAAAAACACACACACTGAAAAAAGGAAAAAGATACAAATGTCGAATATACTTGTAGTGAAGAGTTCGTTGACATTCTAGTTATGTGTTGTATAAGTTTGTAGACTAGGTATTGAAGTAAGCAGTTGTATGTCATGTTTAGTAAAGGTCTATTACACTTTTAACATTGCCAATTGTTAGGGAGCTTGAATCGCGATCTGACGGATGCGGCTTCCAATTTCAGTTCTATCAAATACTGTAGCCTTAAGCCATCGGTTATTTCTGAATTTTGAGCGAAGTTACACAACACCTGCATGGGCTGGTTATCATGATTTAGCTGTGTGAGAAAGAGGGAAGGCATTTAGTAACACTGCATAAATATGTTTAGATAATTCATGTAAATGATAGAAAAAATTAAAAATAAACGTTTTTGTCTTTCGTATCAATTAATTATTGACATAGGTACGTAACGAGAAACGTGATTTGATTGATTAATCATGATTGTTCTGTTTGTTTCTTTTATGAATTTCGCGCAAAGCTACTCGAAGGCTATCTGTGCTAGCCGTCCCTAACTTAGTAGTGTAAGTTTAGGGGGAAGACAGCTGGTCTTCAGCACTCACTGCCAACTCTTGGGTTATTCTTTAACCAACAAATAGTGGGATTAACCGCACTTTATGACGCCACTACATCTGAAAATGCGAGCATGCTTTAGTGCTACGGGGATGCGAACCAGCGACCCTCAGTTTACGAGTCGCACGCCTTACCCACCTGGCCATGCGGGGCTGATTAATTATGAACGTTGCAATAAAACACACACGCAGATTAAAAGTAGAATGATAGGCTGAAGTGAAAATAATAACAAATATAAAAATATAATGGTACGAAAATTAAAATAAAGCTGTAACCTCATAACCAATACAACATGTTTCTAGAAGAGAACCATGGATATGTGGATTCAAAGGCCAGGAAATAACATGGAAGTCTCACCGTATTATAAATTAACCACTCACGGCAACTGTAATATATACCCTTTGTCATGTAAAAGCTCAGTATTTCAATGTGTATTAGTACTGTTATTATGAAACAGAACTGGAAATCCAAAAATATCACAAAGAATTTTCTCTAACTATAAACAGTAAAATGCCTTGGAGGGAAATACACAAAAAGACCACAGTTTACATTTCTCCTCAACTTCAAACCAAACATACAGAAATGAGAGAAAAAGCAATATCTATAGAAAAGGAGTGAAATGCGAGAAGAGAAGAAGCAATGTGACAGATTTGCGTATCTTATACTGATTAGGATTCTTTTCTCCCTTAAAACATTGTGTTTTTAGTTGTTCATCAAAGAATACACTTTATTGATATTATAATAATACTAGGGTTTGTAAAGGGTTGATGCAAAATTACTGGATGATTGTTTCATTGATAACATGGTTTAATTTTCAACGTCTTACTTTGAAATCAACAATAAATAAAAACGTATATTATCAACTGCAAGGTAACTTGCAGATTATTTTTATGCCTTACGTAATCTTTTCAATAAACGCAATAAATGCTGATGTTCGATGTAAACATTTTTATAACATATTTTTGTTATTAATTTTTATATACACACAAATATGTTATTATTTTAAACTTGTAGGTCTACACGATCACGACATGTGCTTGTTGTCCTTCTGAATTAGAAGTATAACACTATAAGGAAGGCAATTAATCATTACCACCTCTTTTGCTACCCTTTTAGCAACGATTAGGGAGATTGACCTTAACTTCATAACACCCCGCGGCTGACAGGGCGATCATAGCTTGTGTAAAGGAGATACAAACCCACGACCCAATGAACAAAAGTCGGGCTCCACTAACCTCTTGACCATACCGGGCCCAACCCACAGTTGTAAAAGTCGTAAATATAATCTCTTAGCAAGTTTGTTTGTTTGCTTTGGAGCTTCACGCAAACCTACTCAAGGGCTACCTACGCTAGCCGTACCTAATATTTCTTTTATTAAAATCATCATGTCATAAATATTAATTTGTTATAGATAGCCATTCAGAACTGTCATAAAATTATTTCCTTTACCATTTCCATACGTTCTAGGTCGCTTATTTCAGTTTTGAAAATTTATGCATTGATAAATTTTATTATTCATTCTAAGAGGTTAGTCGATATGACCCATAAAGGGACAAAACATATTTTCACTAATAGCCATTAGTAATTATAAATTCCTGTAATAAGATAATCCAAGTTGAATGGCTCAAAATTTTCATAAATTTTACTCATGGAAACTGTAATAATTTGATGTATAAAAAAGTGGTTTCCGTTATTCAAAAGATAATTTTTAAGTATTCGAATTTTTCAGCACTACCTATAAAATTATATCAAGAAAAGATAAAGTCAAATTCTGACATATAGTTATGTTCTTCGTAAAAATTGTGTTATATTGTTAAAAAAAATGGATTTTGCACGTGCAACATTTATTTTCAGATTATTTCAAAATTTTGAGTAAACTCAATATGTAAAGATTCTTTTTACGGAAGTTTGTTTGTGATATTACTCAATATACAACACTGCAATTAATAAGACTCAATAACAACTTCTAATTTTGAGATATTCTTAAATTTGAAAACAGTACGTAACACGATCATATTTATTATTTCCTTGATATCTACAGATTGATAATTATATAAACTTTTACGACATTGCTTAATTATAGTAAAACTTCTGGAACCTCAAAATATATCATGAGTGATCTTTTATTAGGTTTAAGTAGTATATGGTAATTCCACAAGACCTTATTAGTTTGTCAACAGAAACCTACGTATGACAGTTTTTATTTAATATGTTTAATAAAGTTCGTTGATGATATGTTATTTTCCTTTAAATTAGTTGTTAACTCAAATACAGACTGTTTACTACCAAGTCGAAGAAAATAGAAATTGAATTAATAATAATTTGGAAACTAATTTATGTATTCAATGTCTGTATTCTCTATGTAACAGTAATGGATATTAGTTTGAAAACGAAAACATTAAGCACGAGCTATAGTGTTGGAATAATAATATGGAAGGTTACTTTTGATGGTGTCAAAGTTTGCCGTTAAATGTTGTTTGAATTTCGCGCAAAGCTACTCGAGGGCTATTTGCGTTAGCCGTCCCTAAATTAGTAGTGTATGACTAGAGAAAAGGCAGCTAGTCATCACAACCCACCGATAACTTTTGTGATATTTTTTACTAACGAATAGTGGGATTGACTGTCACGTTATAATGCTACCACATCTGAGAAAGCGAACATGATTGGTGCGACGGGGATTCCAACCCGCCTATCGGATGACGAGTCGAACGCTTGGCCATGCCGAGCTATTGTTTAATGCTATTAAACTTCATTGAAATAGTCTTACGTATATACCAACTTCATTCATGCAAAGAGTAATTAATTCTCTGATAACAAAAATTAAACTGTAAAACTGTTAAATTAAACAAACTAATGAAGTAGGAAAGTCAGTCTCTTGGACATGGTAAACATTTTCATTCTGTTAAATGACAAAATAAAGGAAAATTACAACTTACATTTTAAAACTATGAATTTTGTCCAAATTAAATTAAGGTTTTATAAAATCCACAGTTGATACATTACATAACAAAATAAGCATTCTGCCATTTTGTAAAACTTTCTACATACTACACTTTCAATATTTCTATGCTTGTATTTTCTCTGCGTTGTTTTCTGCAAAAAGATACCTCCAGTGATTTAACAGTAATTTAAGTTTTGTTGCTTACGAGTATAAAACTCTTGTTTCAATAGAAGTAGTGACCAGATTACAGAGAGCAGTCTGATTTAGTTTAGGCTGAACGACAAGTAAACAAGAGAAAAACAGTATCTATTCGTTAAATATCAAGCAGAGTATTTAAAATTAAATATCATGTTATATTATAAAAAACCAAGTTTATTCATTTTTTATAACGTTTTAATGGATAACTGATTTTGTTCCATGCTCTCACATACTTTCAAAATACATTTAATGCAGGTAGAATTACTTATATTCAAACATATGAAATCTTCTATTAACCGATAATGTTATATTGTTTCATCAACATCTTAGAATATTTACATTACCTTTTCTGACCCTTTGAAAAAGGTACATATAATAACACACATACTCAAGTGATACTCAAGTCTGAATATTTGCAGACTGAAAACGCCAGAAACCAGGTTTAGATACCTGTGGTAGGTAGAACCATTTTTGTAATTTTGTGCTAAATTTCAAATAAAATAAACTTCATATCTTCATGAGAATTTTAAAGAAATAATATTTTGTTTCAAAAATTCAACATGTTTGAAATAGAAAAGTTTCAAATTTGTATACATTTCTAGTTAGTTCAAATTTTCTGTAACACTTTGACGAAAGGAACTCTTAAATTAACTCTTTTCTTAATGAATTGTTAATTCTACATATAAATGTAAACTCTACAATGGCCCAATATTTCATTGTATTGCTACTAGGTGAAGGTTCGTCATATTGTTTTTGAAAAGGTATCTGTGCTAGCCGTCTTTAATTTACCAGTGTAAGTCTAGAGAGAAAGCAGTTATTTAACACCACCCATCCACAACTCTTGGGCGAGCATGTTTGGTGCGACGAGGATTTGAAGCCGCGACCCTAAAATTACTAGAAAAACGCCTTAACCAAACTGGCCATGCCAAGCCGTTTGGTAATGAACACAGTCAATTCTACACAATTCTTCAAAATACGAGCCAACAATTGTTCATTTTTACGAAGAAAGATAAACAAACAAAATTAAAATGAAATTCTATATTTCAGTAGTAAATAATTTTTTTCGTCCAATAAAGAGTATGACGTATTCTACCTTGTGATATACAAGAATAATCTGAAAAACAAAAATATACATTTTATTTTTTTTCTTAGCAGAAGTAAAAATGATAAAAGAACTCATGGTAAATAGAATTAACGTATTCTTTAATCGGCCGAACTCTCTGGGATTACATGTAATTTTTCTTCTTTACGGTTTATTACCACAGTTTGGGTTAACATATTATAATATTAATTAAATAGCTAGAAACGGAATTAAACTTCATATATAAAAACATGTATTCTTCAGCATAAACAAATCTTCATTTATCATTTCAAAATAATAATAATAACAAATGTGCAAAATACATTTTACAGGTTGCTTTTTCCCCATGATATAAAAGAAACAGGAAGTATTTCGATAATATTTATAAAAAGAAAATAAATTATTTAAAAGAAATATATCAAATATGAACAGAAAAAAAGAAATATTTTCTTTCTTCCATAAATTTTCCTTTTATTTTCATTGGTTTATAACATAGAAATATACAATTATTCATTTACTATATGTTGAAACAACAGGAAATTGAATATATTTAGTTCTTATGGATTTAACCATCATTTTAAAACTTTCTAGTTCCTAATGCCACTCATTATTTAAAAATGACAACACATTTATTTGCCTTGAAATCACTTTTAACAAACACATATTAATTCCAAAACAAATCCAAACTAATACTTAACTCTGTACAAGTAAAAATAATTGAGCTTGTTGTTTCAGATGTGACTTTCAATCTTTCATTACCTATTTTTTGGAAATGTTGGATTAAATATGAATCTGTTAAATTATTTTGCAACTTGTACTGATAAACCAGAAAGATAAAAAAGTTTAACATACTGGTAATAAAGAATTCTTTGGTATCTTCGTTTTGTATTATATTAGTGCTTTCTCTACTGTAGACTAGATATTCAAATAAAAATTTGTATACCATATTTAAAAATGGTCTATAAGTATATCTAAAGTAGTCCAAGATTTCGCGAGAAGTTGGGTTTCCTAGTTACCTTCCCTCAAGTAATTCACTTCTAAATTATGGTCCGATAGAGAAAATAGTCTTCTAATAAGTTTCTCCGAAGATAAAACCCAACAAACGAGTACTTTATTTACATGGAGGTTTTATGTTTGTAATCTAAATACAATTTTATCATTTTTTTAAACTTCGAACATTCATGCACCAATCGACTACTCTATCAACCGAATATAAAGTTAATCTCTGCAACGGTTGTTTGTAGATCAGGTCTAAACAGCTTAAGCTACCTAATAAATATACATATTTGACTTAGACTTGTGAATTGGAATTAGGTATTGTCTACCAAAAAAACACTTTATAAATACCTCATCTGAAAGGTCACATGTAATATGGAACTGCTGATCAGCAACACAATTAGACGGTAAAATTTGTAGATACAAGGACAATACATTTAACTAAATAATAGAAAAAACATCAAGCTTAAAACTTCATCATATCCGAAAGTGCTGGAGATTTTCTCTGCCTAAATAATTTTATTAAGAAATAAACAACAATAAACTGATTTATTAAAAAAAAATTAATTGATTTCTTGTGGTGTGCGGTTTGGACAAAATAAATATAATAAGAGATTATCCTCATTATAGTTGATCCACTGACATAAAATTTTATATCTCGAGATTCAACTGTAGTAGTAGGATATGTATATAAATATAAATAATCGATTCAGATTAATATACACTTATCAGACAAGCATGATTTCAATTTATTCTATTATGTTCACAAACATACCGCTAACTCGTCGGGAACATATAAATAAACTTCTTGTAAACCGATTTAATAGTTAATTTTAAATAACAAGAAAATTAAAATATATATATTTTTTTTAAATTTAACCTGACGCATTTAGGTAATTTCTCTTCAAATTTGAAATTAGATTACCTATAAGCTAAATAAAGATTTAAATTTCATGTTTAGAGTTCTCAAATGAATAGACAAATCAAAAGTTAATAAAATAAAATTATTTGTTTGACAAATGTCTCAGTGTAATAATTTTTACTTGACTGGTTACCTGCGGATTGTGCTGATATATTTATATAAAGAAGATAACACATCTCTTAAAAATACGAATCAACAAATGTTCTTTTCTCAAGAACAAAAGATGAACCAAAATAAAATCAATTGCGTTTTTGAGTAAAAGTTGTACCTCCAAAAAATGATATTCTACCTTTTAATATAAAATAATAACATAAAAAGAAAATTGTGCATTTTGTGGGTTTTCTTGTCACCAGAAGTGAAAACGAAAAGAGAATTCGTGGTGTAGTGACATAAAGCATTCTTTGATTGTCCGAACTCTCTGGTGTGAGGTGTAGTTTTCCTCTTTACGCTTTATTAACATAGCATGGGTAAGGGTTTTGTAATATTAATGAAATAGCTATAAACGGAATGAAATTTTATAAATAGCAGTATACGATCTTCAAGTGTAGACAAATATTTATTTGTTATGGAAAATATAATATGTAAAGTATATTGAGCAAGTTGCCCTTTTACCAAGATATGAAAATAGTAAGAGGTATTTCGATGAAGTTTGTAAGTGGAAAATAAATTATGTTAACACAAAGATATTAAATATGAATAAAGAAAGAGAAATATTTTCCTTCTTCATTTGTTTTCCGTTTATTTTAATTGGTTTTTAATATATGAGAAATAATTTATTATCAACTATATGTTGAAAACTATTGGAAATTTAATATTTTAAATTGTTATCACTTAATCACCATTTTAAAACTTTTATGGTTCGTAATATCTCTTACATTTTAAAAAAAATCATTTCAGATAACGAATTTTTTGCTTTTAATTAGTTCATATCTTGATGTCAGAAGGAAACGTCTTTTCCGCATATGATATTGTTTACAAATGATTTCATAAATGACTTCTAAAATAATAAGTTTTGATTCTCTAATTTTTAATCAAACGAAAATTTATGCCTAAATGAATCCTAACAACTATTTTACAACAGTACAAATAAAAAATCAAATTGTAATATAAAATACAACACTTGGTTTGAACATTCTCTTAAATAATTTGATACTCTTTATTCACATTTTAGCTTTGTTTAATTTTAACCTAAATAAAGATTTAAATTTCATGCATAGTGTACTACCAACAATAAATATCTCAATAACTAATGACAGTAATTTTTTAGCTCAGAATCACTGCAATAAATCCTTTCGCGTGAAAAAATTATCTCCGATAACTTTGTAATGGAAGGAGGATTTGCTTTGAAATATTTATATAAATATTTATTTCGATCAAATGCTTTCTCTTTTATTCTAAAATACCAAAAAATATAGTGCATTTCTAAGAAATGAACCATTTGTTACGTTTTAATGTTCTCATGACCTTTATCTACCTGATGATTTACCATTTAACAAAGATTTGACCTCTCTAAGACTGACTAGCTGAGTTAAATATAGTAAAATGGTTTTCTGAGTGAAGAAAAAAACAACCATGTTTCACATTTTTTTACTATTAATGAATTATTTTTCATGCAGAATTGTTTTAGACAAGAAGTGGATTATTATAACCAGAGAGAAATTCGGTTTATAGTAACAGCTTATTATGAAGTCAATAAATGTCTTAACAGATGGAGGATGTATTGAGCAATGGATAATAATAATATAAGGATCTTTTTCAATATAAACGTAAATACTCATTACTGGATTCGTCTTCAGCGTAATGTGTAGTGTTAAAAGATCAGTTACATAAAAAAATATTTAAATGTTATCCCATAGTTTCTGAAAGTAATGTTTCTTGTTGGAGAGATATTAAAAAGATCACTGCAACCAGCTGTTCACTCTCAGTTCTTAACAGTTTTTTTATTCCGTACATTTTTTGTTTCGTAATGATGTCAATATTTTATTCAGGATTTTTGATGTTTCATCATTTTCATATTTTTATTTTGTTTCTTCAAATAAATGAAAAATTCCTTTCACGTGGAGAGAAACTCAATTTCTAGACAAATAACTTTTTACTCTAACAATCTACAAAACAAAGGTTAATAAAACATAAAAAATGTAGGGTCAGTTGCCTTTAGTCTGAACAACACGTAAGTTAATAATACGTTACACAAAAAAACTTAATTTTCCAGAAATGAAGTGGATAAAAGAACATGGTATAGCTTATTTAAATTCGTGGTATAATTATCAAGATTTTTATGTTTATCGTCTTAAACGTAAAGATAATTTTCAAAAATGGTTGAACTAATAGTTCAACTAGACCACCATTCAGGACAATATATAAAACGTCAGTGAACTAATTAAAATTCGTTATGTAAATCACTGACTTGTATTCAAATGATTTCGGAAACTCGCTTAATATTTATATGCACAAGACCATGAGCCTTCATGGTCTATCTGCCGTGTGTGCATCCTGACAATAACATTAGAATTTACCTTTCAAAAAGTTGCGTATAAATTCCTCTGTATTTCAAATTTTCTCAATCAATTTCACCTAATGAATTTTAGCTTAAATCTGCTGTCAATGAATTGTTAATTTTACATAAATAAAATTGAAATTGAAATGAAGTAACAAAAATTATTTTACACACTAGCACATGGTTTTATTAGATATAGCCTAGGAGATGTTACGTTATCAACATTGAAAATCAGTAAATATTTAATAGAAATCAACACAATAAGTTATTTACACTCTGTCCACTGTCTGGAATTGAATCTCGGGTCTTTAATAACTTACCGCCATTCCACCTAAAGACATAAAAATAAACGCTTCTATCAGCAAATATTTGCTTTAAAATTTGTTGGGTGTTCTATATTAGTTAGCTTACTCACAGGATTAACATATCGATTATTTTTCTACCAAAAGCAAGAATAGATAAAGGCGCTATTTTTACCATTTGAAATCTAGTGTTTCTCTTATTTGCCAAGTTAAAAGTACGACAGGAGTCGACTTCACACTTAGTTTTTTTCTGTTTGAAACATTTTCATCCTATTATTTTTGTCTCAAGTAATCTGTTACTCATATGACTCAAAGTATTAACATTTCTGACAGCATAATATAATACAGTTAAATAGATCTTGCCCACCTGTTGATCCTGGTATATTAGTGTTTAATGATATTCATAATGAACTGTAAATATTTGATTACACGTAAGTTTCCTTTATCATATCCTCTTTCTTATCCTCATGACAGAGATATTTTCTGCTTTGTATTTCGTACTGTGATTGGACAAAACAGAACATTCACGTGGCATTCTGACTGCCACATTTTAACTTGCAGATTTCAACTTGTATTTTTCATCAGTGAAGTCGTTGATCTACAGGCTTTCGCCCTCTCCCGCATTGCACGCTTATCATTTACAGTGTGAAAAGACTAAACCGACACTAGAGTAAATATTCGGTAACGAAATTCTTTGGACGGAATATGGTTAGCGAACAAAAACTGTATTCGGTCTGGTATTATTTGTATCATTATTACAAAGCTAAGGACGTTTTTTGTTTCATATTTATTATGATCATTATTAACAATAACCTTCAATATTCGATATTTAAAACCCATTATTTGTAATTTATCAGTACTGGAAAAATTCTGTCCATGTGGTATTTCTCTAAATGCTGTAAATCCTTATCAAAACAAAACTTCTGTTAAAAAATTGTGTCATTTAGCTACTCCTTCAATATATACAGTTTTATATATAGAAAGCAGCAATGTATTGCAATAGATTTTGCGACGTTTACTTCAGTGAGAAGCGAAGATATTAAATAAATTAACTGCACTGGTAACAATGAAAATGACCTATCGGTCTCAGAGTCACGTCAAGGGTATGGAGTCGATACTGCATCTCTAGCTAGTGGATATGGTGGACTTGGTGGTGCTGGAGGATTTGGTCGTCTTGAGAAAACATTATTGTATGGCGATTTTAGATACCGTGGGAGGAGAGCAGGATACAGTAGAGGAAAATGATGGGCTTTGTACTGAAGGTTTTCGAAGAGGTAGATATGAATGGTGATAATCCAGTTGCTTTTACTGTTGGTATTTTGTATTCTGGTGTATCTAAACTCTTAGAAACCCAAATCATTAAATGTAAAGCACGTGTTTAGAGTTTTTGAGAAATTACTACCTGTCGTCTGTAATTTATCGAATTCTTGTTCAAACAGAAAATATTTATGACTGAAATTTTAATATTTTACAGCCTAACTATACACTTTATATAGTTACAGAATATTTTAGATTTAATTTTGGTTATTGTATTTATTTACAAAAATTAAAATATTTAGCAACAATTATTATATTATTTTATTTGCTTTCTACTTACATGTAAATAAACGAACATATACGTTAGGTTAAAATAAACCAAACATATGAACTTTATAATCTGCACTTTCTTAAATGATTTCTCACTGTCCCACCTTTCATGTATAGAAGAAAACAATATTACTCAATGTAATACAACTTTATCTCTTTGTCTGTTTCGCTAAGCAGGACGAATATTTTTAATTATATGGTGGAGTCATTCCTCGTACAATAATTAGTCGGAGAATATTTGTCGTAAATTAACGAAGTTAAAATTCGGATAAGTATATCATGGTTTTTAGCAATCTGATTTATATATATACAAATCTGTCTACTATAGTTGAATCACGAGATATCAAATATTAAGTCAGTGAAACAACGATAATCAGGATATTATCCTATTATATTTATGTTGTTCAAAACGTATACTACAACAAACCATATATTTTCTCATCAGAATCTGGTAACTTATATGTTAAAACAATCTATGTCTTCACAGTCTTCCAACTCATATGCATTCAATGTCATCACTTCTCTTATTTGATAAATAAAATCCGATTTGAGTTAATAAAACTTGAATGTGGCTTGAGATGTCGAAGAGAAAACTTTCTTTAAAATGTAACACAACAAGAGGACTTTTTTTAGCCGTCTCTAACTTAGCTCTGCTAGATTACAGGATGACAATTAGTTATCACCACGCACCACCACCTTTTGGGTTACTATTTTACCAAAGAACAGTATATTTGACCGTCACATTATAACGCCACTATGGCTGAAAGAATGAGCATGTTTAGCGTGACAGAGATGTGAACTTGCACTCAGCAGAGTACGAGTCGAGTTCCTTAACCACCTCACTATGACGGTCGTTATTACATTTCAATCTTCTCTGTTTATAAACTTACCGCTAACTCGCCGGGGGACATATAAATAAACCTGTTGTAAACTGATTTAATAATTAATTACAAATAACAAGTTAAAATGTATGACTTTGTTTAAACTTAACCAGACGCATTTTGGTAATGCTCTTCACACTTTGAAACTTGCTTACTTTTAGTTTAAGTAAAGATAATAATAGTAATAATTATGTAAAGTATTTTTGTCAAGTTGCTCCTTTTACCACGATATTAAAATAATAATAAGTATTTCCTTTAAGTTTATAAAGAGAAAATATATTATTTAATAGAAAAATATTAAATATGAAATAAGAAAAGTAAATATTTTCTCTCTTTCATATGTGTTATCCTTATTTTCATTGTTTTTCGATAGAGAAAAATAGAATTTATTTATTATATATTGAAGAATATTTTAAGTTGTAATGAATTTAATCATGATTTTAAAACTGTTATAGTTCGTAATATCGTGTTATTAATTTAAGATATCAATTGCGGCATTTAAATGAATATATTTTATTTCAAATGTTTCTTGAACAAACACATATTATTGCTAAAAGCAATATATTTTTAACAAATATATCCTAACAAATATTTTTTAACTGTTCAAGTAATGAAATAGATGAACATTTTTGCGTCAGATGTGATTTTCACTATTTCTTTACCAACGTTTTACTGATAAAGGAGGATTTACAACGCTAAAATCAAGGGCTCGATTCCCATCGGTGTACTAAGCATATAGTCCGATGTGGCTTTGCTAGAAAAAAAGCATACACACTGACATAGGAGAAAGATATAAATGTCGAATATTCTAGTAGTAAAGAGTTCGTTAACATTCTGGGTATCTGTTATATTAGTTCTTCATTTACAGTAAACTTGGTGTTGAAGTAAGTAGTTGTATATCATATTTTGTCTATTATATTACCAACATGACCAATGGTTACATGACTCGCGATCTCAGGTATGCGACTTCAAATTTCTCTTCTATTAACTATTATAGCTTTATGCCATGGGTTATTTCTGACTTTTGCGAAAAATTACCCAACGGTTATATGGAATAGCTGTCTTAATTTAGCAGTGTGAGAATAGAGGGATAGCATTTAGTAATCAACGCCAACTCTTGTCTTACTCTTTTACCAATGATTAGTATAAGTTATCGCCACATAATAACGCCCCCACAGCTGACGGGATGAGCATATTTTTTGGAACGGGAATTATAATCTACGTCACCCAGATTACGAATTGAGCGCCCTAACCACCTGATCATGAGGGGCTTTTCAACCATGAATCCTTACACTTTTACGTTCCGTGAAGGGAAAGACCTCCAGTAACAGCATGACTCTGTTTCTGTCTCTTGTTTTGGCTTATAGGACTAGAGCACCAAAAAAAGTATGTTATGTTGATGGGTCCTAAGTACGCACTTAGAGTTTGTCAACCTGGCGAGCTCGTTAGTTTGGAACAATAGCCTGAAGTAGCTTAGTATAGGTGAGAGCATAAATTCTGAATTCAATCAAGAGTAGCCAGCGAACACGCACCGGCAGTAAAGCTAATAGATAATGTTAAAAATTGAATGTCATTGGCTCAAAGTCTAACAAACGTTATACTGTAGAGAATAAACGACAGCACCAGATATTGGACGATAAGGAAGAATCTTTATTCTCCTGGTATCTATGGAGCATAGAGCAAACATCTGTGGGAAGATGGTAGTTTCAAGTAAATAAAAAATAGGTACATTTTAAGTTGGTACAAGAAACACGTGTTGCCCGCAGAAACATAACTTTATGCATTCTGTCAATTAAAGAATTGTGTTGTCGTTGATATTAGTTGCTCAGCTCTTCCTTCAGTCCACTTTGTGTTTTCTATGTTCAGCACTTTAAAAGTAGGGTAGTTAAGACAAGATTATTTGAAGCTATATAATATGCTATCTGTGCTGTGTCTGAAATGATTAACAATACATTCCAACTGAGAGAAACAATTATTATAAATTAGTAAATGAAAGTCTTTAGAACAAACTGTAATGGGATAACGTAAATAGGACTTTTCCTGAAGGAGATATAGAAATGAATCAATTTTATACTCGTTTTCGAGGTATGTAGAAGTCTAATTTTTTAAGCTATTTCTTCAAAGAGATATAGAAACTAATAAAATTAATGCTCGTTTTGGAGACAAGTTGAAGTTTCAGTTTTTAAACCATTTCCTCAATGAGATATAGAACATAACAAAATTTATGCTTCTTTTGAAAATAAGTAGTTGTTGGTATTTTCTACAAAGAAATAACATACACTTCTGTATATAAACAACAACCACAACTAAAGAGAAACTCTTTACGAGGTGACATAGTAGTAAGAATACCACCTGTTTCTTATTTTCGAAACAGCTTAACTTACATGTCGTGAGAAGGTACCTCTTATCCATTTTACTAGTGTCGGTTCTAATCGACAGTCGTATATATCCACGGTTTTATAGTGTGCGTTTTCACTATTGTTTGTGTGAGAAACGCTGATACAGAAACATTTTTCTTTCTTAAACACCACTTCTTTTATATTCTCACTGGGTGATCAGGTCATGCAGTGGTTATCATAACAAGATGGATAGTCAGTCTCTTTAAAGTACCTTCCTTGTGATGTAAATAAATACTTTTACACATAAAGAACATATTGAAGAACAGCTAATGATAAAATAAGGTTCTGATTAATATAAACGTTAGTACTCATCATTGGATCGTTCAGTGTATCTTACAGTGTAAAAACGATCAGTTGAAAATAATAATTAATAATCTCAGCCATTAATTTCTATAATAATGAATTTCTCTGCAAGAGATATTAAAATGATCGCTGTGACCAGCTGATCATTATTAGTTCTTAATCATTCCTTTTATTATGGACACTTCTTGTTTTATGATGTTTTGACATAAGATTTTTTAGTATTTCATATTCATCATATTTATAAACACATAACCTGTTCTCTAACAATCTATAAAACCATGGTTTCTAAAATTTAAATAAAGTAAGCAAAAACAACGAATCTCATTACTTTTTCATGATAAAACACATAAGTTAAAATTAAGTTATACAAACAATTTCCTTCCACCAAATGAAGTGAAGAAAACAACGCTATATGGCTGATTTAAATGCATGGTATAATGATTAAGTTTTTTCTGTGTTGTTCGGTTTTAACGAAAAAATCATTTTCTGTCGCTGCTGTGTGATATTACTTCAGCAGCACTGAAAATTATACACAATGAGCTATTTTCACTCTGTCCGCTTGCTTGCAAGTGAATATTGGTCTTTATAACCTCACCACTGACATGGGGACATAAGGAAAACACTTGGTTAAATAGTTAATAACAATTAAAAACAATAAAACATATTATTTTGTTTAATGTCAACCAGGCGTATTTTGGCAGTCGTTATTCACATTTTGAAATAAATTTAATTTTAGTCAAAGTAAAGACTTGATTTCCTTTTATAGAGTTCCCAATAGAACGCACACAGTGAGTAAATAGTTGCATGAACTTTTTTATCCCAAAAGGAGAATGGCAAATGATTTTGTGTGATAATGTCAAATTGCACTTGACTGACTTCCTACAGGAAGGACGACTTTGTACTGATATATTTACATAAACAAAATTCATATCACGGAAAAATATTTAATACAAAGTTACACACGAAGTTATTTTATCTTTGTCCAGTGATTGGTATTGAATCTTGGGCATCTATAAACTTACCGTTATTCCACATGGACATACAAAAATAAATCTCGTAAAAATGATTTAATAATTAATTTCAAATAACAAAAAAGTTGAAAAAAGTACTTAGTTTAATGTTTATCAAACACGTTTTGGTAATTGTTCTTCACAATTTGAAATTATTTCAGCTTTAATCCACGAAAAGTTTAAATTCCATGTATCTTTTTATATCAAAATAAAAAATTATAAAGAGAACTAATGTATTCTTTAATCGGACGAACTCTCTGGTGCTATATGTAATTTTGCCTCTTACGTTTTATTACCTCTGCTAGGTTTAACATATCATAAATATTAATCAAATAGCTAAGAACAGAATGAAACTTCATAAATAAGAACGCTTGATATAATAATTAATTAAAAATAAAAAAAATAAAACATATTATTTTTTAAATGTTAACCTGACGCAAAAAAAACAAAGAAATACTTTACAACTGTACAAGTAAAGAAATAATTGAGCTTTTTCTGTCAGATGTGACATTCAGTCTTTTATTATCTATCTCCTAAAATGTTCAATTAGAGGTGAATTTGTCAAATGATTTTGCAACGTGTACTGATAAACCAGAAAGACTGAAAAATCTAACATACAAGTTATGAAGAATTAATTGGTATCTTCGTTTTGTACTATATTAGTCCTTTCTTTATTGTAAACTAGGTATTGAAATAAGTATGTGTATATCATATTTAAAATGGTCTATAACTATATCAAAAGTAGCGAAAGAGTTCGCGATGAATGGTGATTACTAATTGCCTTCCCTCCAGTATTTCACTGCTAAATTATGGTCCGCTAGAGCAAATAGCCTTCTAATAAGTTTATCAGGTCTAAACAACTCAAACTACCTAATAAATATACATATTTGACTTAGACTTGCGAATTGGAATTTGGTATTATCTATCAGAATAATGTAATTAAAATAAGATTTCTCAACGATAGACATAATTGAAGATTCAATCAAGAAACATATATAGATGAAAATATATTTTGTGAATAACAAAATTTTAATTTATTAATAATAGTAGAAAATTCAGACTGGAGGGTGGTGGTGACGAGATGCCTTCCCTCTTGTCTTGCACTGCTGAATTAGGGATGGGTAGCACAGTTAGCTCTCGTGTAGCTTTGGGCAAAATTCATAACAAACAATACTAAGAACAGCGTGTCCTTGTTTCTAATCGAAATAAATACCCACAACGCTAAAAGTGATATTTTGGAAGTTCCAACAGATGGATGCGAACTCGAGGAAATAAGCACACCAGACTGCAAAGCATAAACAATAAAACCTATTATATGAATTGTAATCCCTGTAATGTTTTATAGAACGAACACCAGCTATTTTCATGCTAATTCTAATTGGTCTGTAGCATTGTAATGTCTTTGCTATAACCCCAAAAAAATGTGGCCTCTACCCATTAAGTCTTATACCTTTTTAAATTGGCCTACATGAATTTTTCTTTACTTTTAATCAAAATATTTAAAGTCAATACTGTGACTATACTTACCATCAGAGCTTTCAATATGGCTAGTTCAAAATCTTTTCATAATTAAAATAACTTCTGGTCTGGTTTGTTTGGAAGTTCTCGAAATTCTACATGAGGGCTATCTGCACCAGCTGTCCCTAAATTAAACTAGAGAGATATAACAGATAGCTGAATGATAAAATTATAAGGCATGAAACAATAAATAGTGATACCACTGACTTACAATCAAAGGTAAATTCACAACTGATGGAACTGTAAATACATAATTTCTGCAACACTCCAGTTAAACAGAGTATAGTTTGAAAAATAGCCGTACCGTTAGTACTTCCATATTTAAGAAACCATTCAACACATATATGTTAAAAACTACGAAATTCATCTCAACATTGTGTTCGAATAGAATTAAAATAAATTAATTCATTAAAATTTCGACATTTTTATGCATATTGTGTATATATATGTATAAAGAGAAATCACATTCGTAAATTCAGCATGTGCTTGTTTTTAATCAAGTTAATTATCAATGATACTGTGTGTTTCATTTTCGAAATTTCATCAGATGGCTGGAAACTAGAAGCAATAACCACGCCACACTCTACAGCATAAATAGACGAACCTAGTATATGGTCTTTAACCTCTGTATTGCACTCTGGTATATATAAAAAATCTTATTGCTCTGAAGTAGCGTGAGGTCACTGCTGTAGCCCAAAGTGAATGAGACCTCTCGATATTAAGTGAATTATCTAAGTTGAATTTATTAACTTTAGTGTGAATTATCAAATAGTCGAAGTAACTAACTAATCATACTTACTAAATAGTATTATAAAATACACTTACTTATATCCAATAGATACATTAGTAACACTTACTCTTTTGTTGTGATGAAAATACTTTTATTGAAAATTGTGTACTATTGTTAAAAATGCATGTTGCACATACCTTATTTATATTCGATTTGTTTCTGAAACTTGAATACACGAAATGTAACAATGCTTTCAGGGAAGTTTACTTCTGATACCACTCAACACATGATGCCACTATTCACAGGTCCCAATCACAACTTCTGGGTTTAAGATCTTGGTAAATTTCAACACAGTACGTAGGACCATCGTATTTATTACTTGGTTCAGATCTACTGATAGACGGTTATGTAAAGGGGCACAGCTTTGCTCCATTATTGGAGAAAACTGTAATAGCTTCTAAACAATTCATGAGTAATTTCATGAGTAAGATAGGTTTATATAGTTTAGAATAGTTTCCAAACGATTTTAATTTGTAAACAGAAGACTGTATATGACGTTTTCATTTAATATTATTGATAAAGTTTGTTGAAACTATAGTTATTTTCTTGAAATTATTTATTAAAGTGAATAAAGACTTCTGTATGAATTTCTATTATTATAGTTATGAAACGATTACTACCAGTTCGAAGAAAATATTTATTAACTTTACTTGAATTCACGAACTAGTTTGTACATGTTTCTCTGTATTACGTAACCATGGAATACAAAATCAAATAATTGTAAATAGGAAAATAATTTATGTAGTTTATTTAAAATTGAAGATTTATGAAATAGTTCTTAAAATCCAGAAATATTTAAAACATGTATTCTCTAGTGGGTATTCCTCTGAAAAACAAGACAATAAAGACGATACATAGCACTGGAATAACAACATGTAAGTTTACTTTTAATGGTGTATAAGTTTAACGTTTATTGTTATAAATAATTTTACGTAAATTCCAACTTTATTCTTACAAAGCGAAATTAAGTGTCTAATTACAAAAATTAAACAGCCTTTATGTTATATCACACACGCTAATTGAGTAGAAAAGTCAACTACTTGAATTTGTCAAGTGACAGAAAACAGAGAAAATTACAACTTATATCTTAATATTGTAAATTTTCTCTAAATAAAATCGACTTTTAAAAATTCCTCCTCAATAAATTACATTACAAAACACTTTTGTCCAGTTTTGAAAAACCTTTTTCTAGATACGCTTTCACTCATTCTATGTTTCTATTTTTTAACGCAGTCTTTTCCCAATAGAAAACCGCAGTTGTTTAACGGTAACTTTGGAACTTACCATTATAAAACTCGTGTTTCGATACAAGTTGTGACGAGATCACAGTTAGCAATATGTTTTGCTTTGCGCTCAGCAAAAGATAAACAAGAAAAAGGCGTTTGTTTGTTCAATATCAAACACAGTGTTTTTAAATTAAATATGAAGTTAGGTTGAGAAAATCATCAACTTTATTCGTTGATAATAATATCTCACTGAGTAATTAATTTTATTCTATGGTATCACATACTTTAACCTCTAGGATGGAATAAACGAATTTCAAAATGCATTTGTTATTGGTGTAATTACTTAGTTGCAAACATATGAAATCTTCTATTAACTATTAATATTATTTTCTTTCATTAGTATTTTAGAAGGTTTGCATATTATTTTATGTATCATTGGAAAATGTAAATATAATACCTTTATACACACACTCGAGAGGTTCAGCTGAATGTCTGCAGAGTTACAACGCTTAAACCAGGTTTAGATACACCTTATGGGAAGAACCCTGCTGTTTTATATCTATGGTTATCCTAAGAACTAACTTTATGTCGAAAATACATTATATTTAAGATGGGAAAGTTAAAAATACGTATAAATTTCTCTTTATTTCAAATTTCCTGTAACATTTTGACCTAAGAAATTTTAGCTTAATACTTTTGCGAATGCTTTATTAATTCTACATAAATAAAATTAAAATTCAAACAAGATAATAAAACACTATTTTCAACAATAGCTCAGGGCTTCCTTAAATCTTGACTTGGAGATGTTATGTCACATTATACTGTTTGCTGTTGGATCAACTGAAGTGAGATTTTGTATGATACACTGCTGGCCAAAATCTTAAGACCAATGAACATAAAAAATATGCATTTGGCGTTGTTACACTCAACCACATATTTGAGTAGAGCTTCGAAAGATGAAAATAAAAAAAAAGTATTTTGCATTTACTAGGTTAAACGTGAACACTATGAAATTAGTCTAAATACTAGCTGGTCAAAAGTTTAAGACCATACTGAAGCGAAGCGTTAATCGATAAACATGTAACAAAATTTAATCATTTGTTTTCAAGCATTAGTGTTGATAACATCTCCCACAGACATCTCCTGTGCTACATTGGGTAAAAAACATGGCAAAGGCTAAAAGATTGACAGAGTTTGAACGTGGCAGAATTGTCGAGCTGCTAAAGCAAGGTCTCTCTCAATGTGCCTTTGCTGGTCAGATTGGGCGTGGTAAAGCTGCTGTTGGAAAACTCTTAAAAGTCCCTGAGGGATAATGAACGAGAATTCCAAGTGATTGGCCCAAAACAATTTCGCCAGCGTTGAGCAGAAGGAATCGACGGGTTGTCCGGCAAGACACCAGCGGATCGTCGAACCAGATTAAGGTTCTTACGAACGCAGAATGCAGCTTCAGAACAAGAAAACGGCATCTACGAGAGAAAGGCTTTAAAAGCCATAAACGTTTTCGAAGGCCGCACCTCTTTCCACACCACGAAACAGTTCGGTTAAACTTTGCTGAGAAGCACCAAACATGGGACGTTGAAGAGTGGAAAAAGGTTTTGTTGTCTGATGAGAAAAACAACCTTATATAGCTTACAACGTTACTGGCACGATAAGGATATCCCAAAGAAGACATTTTCTACACGACACAGTGGAGAAGGTTCTATCATGATCTGTGGCACTTTTTTCATCCAAGGAACAATGAAGCTTCAGGTTATACAGAGGCGTCAAACAGCAGCTGGCTACATAGGTATGTTGGAGAGATCCTCCTTATTGACAGAAGGCCATCGCTTGCTTGGAAATGACTGGATCTTTCAGCAGAACAGCTCTGTAATCTGCAATGCTGCAGGACAAGGGACTTTTTATGGCGAATAATGTGATTTAACAAATATATAAGATTGCTGAAGAAAATTGAGGTTAAACATTGAGATGATAACAAAATAATGTCTTTGTTTCAAAAGTAATTGTTTGTTTCAGAATATTTGTTCAAAGCTTCCTTAGAAGGCTAACAAAGAAAAGTCGTTGATAGTTTGAAACTGAAAAAATAGAAACATGTTTTTGGCTGGCATCATATACAGCCAACACTTGGGCTACTCGTATATGACCGAAAAGTCGATTTTATTTTCATTTTCCCAACACACCCAGACTCTCCTGGAGATTGAAGCGAACCATTGATGAGTATATTCACACTACAAACAGTAACCACTAAGCCACACTCGACCCTATAGAAACTGATCGTGACTACATGTTTAACTCAATAACATTTCAGAATTACTCTAATAATGATCCGTTGTCATGTAAAAGCTCAGCACTTCGATATATAACAATATTATTATCATTAAACAGAACTTGAAATACAACCAGCAGCCTAGCAGAATGTCTGTTGTGGTGGTCAGAGTACAGAAAGCTCATTGTGTAACTTTGTGCTTCACAACAAAACAAATAATCAGAAATGGAAAAACGATAGCTATAAGCCACAAATGAAATACATGGTGGAAGTAACAATTTGACTATCTTTATTGTTTGAGCAATTTGGAATTCTTTTCCCGTACAAAACATTATGTTGTTAGTTGTTTATAATAGAAGACACTTTGTTGTTATTATAATAATAAAGCGTTGAAGCAAAAACGATGCATAATTCTTTCATTTAGAAAAAAGGTTTAATTTTCAAAGGCTTAATTTGAATAAACACTAATTAAATTGGTTCAAACTATGTCTTTCGTACAATCGTATATTGTCAGTTTT
Source organism: Tachypleus tridentatus (assembly GCF_004210375.1). Classification (NCBI taxonomy): domain Eukaryota; kingdom Metazoa; phylum Arthropoda; class Merostomata; order Xiphosura; family Limulidae; genus Tachypleus; species Tachypleus tridentatus. The sequence continues at coordinate 21,461,432 of NW_027467782.1, read as the reverse complement.
AAACTTTTTGTCCCAATATATACGTGTCATATTCACGCATTATATTGACTTTCAACAAGTAGTTGTTATCTTAAAGCTGAAGCACTGTTGTAAAAACGTTTGTAAGCGTATTTTTTATTATTACGTTTTGTATAGTACAAATAAATGTCTAGGCTAAATCTCTTGAAAACAACGTGTTCTTCAGTTCAAAATATACGAACTTTTATGAATTTATGCGTGTTAAAGTAAAACCTCTAAAGTTTAACGTTTTTATAAGGAGATATTATTGTGTCATTTTTCATATATATTAAAACGCAATATTTCTCAGTGTTCTACAATAACCGAGGTATTATAGTGTTATAACTTTATATCTTCCTTTGTTTCAATAAACAGGAGGGATATTTATAATAACGTGTAAACTTTTATATGAGTTGGATCAACGACAACCAATATAATATGTTTTTATATTTATTTTGGTCAGCGTATGCATTACATCTGAAATGATTTCAACTGTCAACTCATCTTTTACAACAGTCGATCTCAATCACAGTTAGAAATATGTTTTGCTTTGCGCTCAGCAAAAGATAAACAAGAAAAAGGCATTTGTTTGTTCAATATCAAACACAGTGTTTTTAAATTAAATATGAAGTTAGGTTGAGAAAACATCAACTTTATTCGTTGATAATAATATCTCACTGAGTAATTAATTTTATTCTATGGTATCACATACTTTAACCTCTAGGATGGAATAAACGAATTTCAAAATGCATTTGTTATTGGTGTAATTACTTATTTGCAAACATATGAAATTTTCTATTAACTATTAATATTATTTTCTTTCATTAGTATTTTAGAAGGTTTGCATATTATTTTATGTATCATTGGAAAATGTAAATATAATACCTTTATACACACACTCGAGAGGTTCAGCTGAATGTCTGCAGAGTTACAACGCTTAAACCAGGTTTAGATACACCTTATGGGAAGAACCCTGCTGTTTTATATCTATGGCTATTCTAAGAAATAACTTTATGTCGAAAAATACATTATATTTAAGATGGGAAAGTTAAAAATACGTATAAATTTCTCTTTATTTCAAATTTCCTGTAACATTTTGACCTAAGAAATTTTTAGCTTAATACTTTTGCGAATGCTTTATTAATTCTACATAAATAAAATTAAAATTCAAACAAGATAATAAAACACTATTTTCAACAATAGCTCAGGGCTTCCTTAAATCTTGACTTGGAGATGTTATGTCACATTATACTGTTTGCTGTTGGATCAACTGAGGTGAGATTTTGTATTATACATTGCTGGCCAAAATCTTAAGACCAATGAACATAAAAAAATATGCATTTGGCGTTGTTACACTCAACCACATATTTGAGTAGAGCTTCGAAAGATGAAAAAAAAAAAAAAGTATTTTGCATTTACTAGGTTAAACGTGAACACTATGAAATTAGTTTAAATACTAGCTGGTCAAAAGTTTAAGACCATACTGAAGCGAAGCGTTAATCGATAAACATGTAACAAAATTTAATCATTTGTTTTCAAGCATTAGTGTTGTTAACATCTCCCACAGACATCTCCTGTGCTACATTGGGTAAAAACATGATTGACTAAATCATTGACTAAAAACATGAAGGCTAAAAGATTGACAGAGTTTGAACGTGGCAGAATTGTCGAGCTGCTAAAGCAAGGTCTCTCTCAATGTGCCTTTGCTGGTCAGATTGGGCGTGGTAAAGCTGCTGTTGGAAAACTCTTAAAGACCCTGAGGGATACTGAACGAGAATTCCAAGTGATTGGCCCAAAACAATTTCGCCAGCGTTGAGCAGAAGGAATCGACGGGTTGTCTGGCAAGACACCAGCGGATCGTCGAACCAGATTAAGGTTCTTACGAACGCAGAATGCAGCTTCAGAACAAGAAAACGGCATCTACGAGAGAAAGGCTTTAAAAGCCATAAACGTTTTCAAAGGCCGCACCTCTTTCCACACCACGAAACAGTTCGGTTAAACTTTGCTGAGAAGCACCAAACATGGGACGTTGAAGAGTGGAAAAAGGTTTTGTTGTCTGATGAGAAAAAAACAACCTTATATAGCTTACAACGTTACTGGCACGATAAGGATATCCCAAAGAAGACATTTTCTACACGACACAGTGGAGAAGGTTCTATCATGATCTGTGGCACTTTTTCCATCCAAGGAACAATGAAGCTTCAGGTTATACAGAGGCGTCAAACAGCAGCTGGCTACATAGGTATGTTGGAGAGATCCTCCTTATTGACAGAAGGCCATCGCTTGCTTGGAAATGACTGGATCTTTCAGCAGAACAGCTCTGTAATCTGCAATGCTGCAGGACAAGGGACTTTTTTATGGCGAATAATGTGATTCTTTTGAACAATTCAGCATGTTCCGCCGAACTGAACCCGATTGAAAATGTTTGGGGTGGATGGCACGGGAAGTCTCTAGAAATGGACGCCAATTCCAAAAAGTGCATGATCTTCATAAAACCATCTTCAACGCTTGGAATAACATTCCTGCCAGCCTTCTGCAAACCCTTATATCGATCATGTCAAAGCGAATGTTTACAGTTATTCGCAATAACAACCGTGCAACTCCCTACTGAGACCTCTTGTTTGACATTTCCTACTCCGTTTAGGACTTCTTTTTTGTATGGTCTTAAACTTTTGACCAACAACTATTTAGGCTAATTTCATAGTGTTCACATTTTTCCTATTAAATACCAAAAAGTTGTTTTTATTTTCCATTTTCTTATTTTTATCTTTCGAAGCTCTACTCAAATACGTGGTTAAGTCTAACTACGCAAAACGCATATTTTTCTTTATGTTTATTGGCCTTAAGATTTTGGCCGGCAGTATATATATACTGTATGAATTTAATCAAGTACAGTAAAATAATCTCCTTCTATCAGTACATTACGTACATATTGAGATGCCCGGCATGGCCAGGTGGTTAATGTACTCGACTGGTAATCCCAAGGTCGCGGGTTGAATCCCGTAACACGAAACATGCTCGCCCTTTCAGCCGTGGGAAGTTATAATGTGATGGTCAATCCAAATATTCCTTTGTAAAAGGTAGCCCAAAAGTTGACTGTGGATGGTGATGACTAGCTGCCTCTTGTTTAATCTTACACTGCAAACTTGGGGACAGCTAGCGCAGATAGCTCTCGTGCAGCTTCGCGAGAAATTTTAAACAAATCAAGAAACATGTGTAATCTAGTATTAGATAGGTTTAAGTAGTACAGAGTAGTTCCATATGACTTCATATGTTTCTCAACAGAAGACTAATATTATGTTTTCATTTATTGAGATAAATTATGTTAGTTTAAGTTATATTCATTTTCTTTAAGTGATTTATCAAAGCGAGTAAAGACTTGGGTATCAAGTTTATACTTTAGCTACTGTGTCACGTTTACTACCAAATATAAATAAATTAGTAAGTAAAAATAATATTTAAGTGATGTAGACCGTCAAAAGATAACTAGTAATCATTAATAAGAAAACCATACATGCATACCTAAAGTTATTGAAGAGGAATGTTTGAAAGTTATATTGAGGCTGTATAAATAACAGTAATTTAAAAAAGGCACTCTTTTCTTCAGTAACAATTTATTATAGGCATAGGTACTTTAGGAAAAAGGTGAATTGTCTGTTAAAATGCGGGCTTTTGTTCCTGATCACAAATATTTCATGCTTTATCAAAATTATATATTTCTTTGTCTTGAGAGTAAAAAACAGAAGGAGTAAAAAAAATGGTTTTCACTATGTTGTTCTGAAAGAGAAAAATCGAATTATCTTTGATCTTTTGTTGTTCTTGTGCTTCACATGGCTTTCAACGAGGTTTGAGAAGTCTCTAACTTATAATTCTTTCACCACTAAGGGTGTGCGATAGTCTTTTGTTTAATGATATTTTTTCTTTCAATGCGATCTCAGCTTTGCTGAGTACGAGTGCCTTAACCATCTGACCTTGATAGGCATGATTTCAATACAGTCTTATCTCTTTATAAACTTACAAATAACTCACCAAGAGACATATAAACAAACCTCTTGTAAATTGTTTTAATAAATAATTACAAATAAAGGGAAAGTTAAAATAAATTTCATTGTTTAAATTTATCCATACACATTTTGGTAATTGCTCTTCACATATTAAAATTATCTTATTTTAGTTTAAGTAAAGATTTAAATTCCATGTTTAGAGTTATAAATTTAATACATACAGCAAAAGGTAATTAAACGAAATTATTTATGTCGGAAGAATACCAGCAAATGTTTTTGTGTGATAATGTTAACTTGCCTGATTTCCTGCTGATTGTGCTCATATATTTATATAAACAATATTCACATCACTCAAAAATACGAACCAGTATACGTCCTTTTTTCAAGAGCAAAGGATGAACAAAGAAAATTGTAATAAATTGCGTTTTAAGTAAAAATCTTACGTTCAATAAAAAATATAAGTACAACGTATTCTACCATTCGATATAATAGAATAACGTAAAAAACAAAAATATACATGAAAAGATATTTGGTAGCGTCGTGTTTTAAAGCATTTTTTGATCTGGGAAACTGTCTTATGTTAGCTGTAGCTTTTTTCTTTATGGTTTTTACACAACTTGTGATAGAATAACGTAAAAAACCAAAATATACATGAAAAGATATGCGAAACTGTCTTATGTTTGGTAGCGTTGTGATTTAAAGCATTTTTTGATCTGCTTTATTTTAAACTGTCTTATGTTAGCTGTAGCTTTATATTGGTTTATTTTGGGTTTAAGTTGCTGTATAAGTAAGGCTTCTTTGATTTTGCGTTTGTTTATGTTTTTTCTTTATGGTTTATTAACACAACTTGTGATAGAATGTCATAATATTAATTAAATAGCTAAAACGGTATCAAATTTCATAAATGAAAATATACAAATATTCATTTCTCATGAATAATAATAACATCAATTATGTAGAGAATGTTTGTCAAGACATCGATGAAGCTTTTAAACAGAAAATAAATTATTTTAATAGAAAAATATTAAATATGAAAAAGAAATATGTTCTCTACTTCACATGTATTCTCTTTATTTTCATTGCTTTTAACTTAGAAAAATACAATTTATTATTTACTATGCGTTGAAACTATAGGAAATTGAATATTTTAAGTTGTTATCAATTTAATCATGATTTACTATTTAAACTTTTATAATATTTTAAACTTTTATAATTCGTATTATCTTTCTTATTTTAAAAATATCAACAAATCATCATGTTTTGTTTGTTTTTTTACCTGGAAAGTAATTCATATATTTGATGTAAGGTGGCGACAAATTTTCCGTCTGTCATATTATTAATGTAAGATTTCAATTTCGACATTTAAAGGAATATACTGTATTTCGCTATTTTTGAAACAAACACACATTATTGCCAAAACCAACCCTAACAAATATTTTTCAGGTGTACAAATAACGAAATGGATGAACATTTTTGCATCAGTTGTGATTTCCACTACCTGTTTACTAAAGTTGTATTAATAAATGAGGATTTACAACGCTAAAATCATGGGCTCCATTCCCTCGGTGGACTAAGCATACAGCCCGATGTGGCTTTGCTATAAAAAGAAAAGCACAGACACACTAAAAAAGAAGAAAGATAAAAAAAATTTAATATACTAGCAGCGAAGAGATTGTTGAAATTCAGGTTATGTGTTATATTAATTCTTCATATACTGTATACTATGCATTCAAGTAAGTAGTTGTATGTCACATTTAGTAATGGTCTATTACATTATCAACATGGCCAATGGTCAGGGAGCTGGATTTGCGATCTGAGGTATTCAGAGTCCAATTTTAGTTCTACCTAATATTGTAGACTTAGGCATGAATTATTTTTGAATTTCGTGCAAAGTTACACAACGAGATGTATGGACTAGCCGTCCTAATTTAGCAGTGTGTGGACAGAGGGAAAGCATTTAGTAATCAACTTCAAACTTGTCCTACTCTTTTACCAACGACTAGTAGAAGTGTTTGTCACATAATAACGCTCCCACAGCTGACAGGACGAGCATATTTTGTGGAACGGTAATAAGAACCAGCGACACGGGTATGCGAGATGAGCGCTCTAACTATCTGGTCATGACGGGCTTTTCGGCCATGAATCTTTACATTTTTACGTTCCGTGAAGGTAATCGACTATAATCTGTGAACAAACATCGGCGGTTGATCTAACAGTTAAAGTTAAAAATTGTATGTCATTGGCTCAAAGTGTATTTTCTTCAATTTAGAGTGTTTTAGTTAGGCAGTGGTTATCATAACAAGAGGGATAGTTAGTCTTTTTACAGTACCTTCCTTCTTATGATGTAATCAAATATATTTACAGATAAAAGAAATTTTGAACAACAGATAACAATAATATAAGATTCTGATTAGTATAAACGTAAGCACTTATCTTTGGATTGATCAGTGTAATATATAGTATAAAAAAACAGTTACAAAAATAATTAATAATCTTATCCGTTGATTTCTATAATGATGTATCTCGCCATAAAGGAGATATTAAAGAGATCACTGTAACCAGCTGATAGTTCCTTTTCTTACGGAAACTGTTACTCTAATAGTCTAAAAACCAAGATTATTAAAATTTAAATAATGTAAACAAAAACAACGATTCTATAATCTTTTTAATAATACGTTATACAATCAATTTCTTCTCATCAAATGAATTGAAGCGAACAGCATTGTATAACTGGTTTAAATGCGTGGTATAATGATAAGTTTTTTATGTTTACCGTTTTTAACGTAAAGGTCATTTTCAATGATGTTGAACTTAAAAACACACCAACGAGTAGCACAATTCAGAACAATATAGAAAACATCAGTGAGCTAATTAAAATGAGGTCTGAAATTCAGTGCATTGAAATCAAACGATTTCGGAACCTAACCCAACACTTAAATACACTAGGACAAGTGTGGTCATAAACTATCTGTCGTCTATGAATTTGACAATAATATTAGAGCTTCTATTGCAAAAAAAAAAGTTGAGAATAAATATCTCTTTATTTCAAATTTTCTTTAACAATTTTACATGAGGAATTTTTAGCTTTATTCTTTTGTAAATGCATTGCTAATTCTACAATAAATGTAAATAAAATAAAATAACTGAGAACATTATTTTCTACAATGACTAAAAGTTTCATTGCATCGCTGCTAGGTGATGTTACGTCATTGACACTGGCAGTTTTTCACAATGAGTTGTTTACACGATTCCGTGCAATTTAATATTGGGTCTTTTTAAGCTAACCGCTATCTCATATGAGGTTATAAAATAAACCACTAGTAAATTGATTTAATAATAAATTACAAGTAACAAAAATGATAATATATTACTTAATTTAAACTTAACTATATGCGTTTTGGTAATTGCTCTACATATTTTGAAGTTAAAATTGCTTTAATATAGGTGAAGATTTGACTTAAATTTATGGAATTCTAACCTCAATATATACATAAAACAAGTAGTTACATGACTTTTTCTTCTTAACAGGAAAACAGTATTTCCACCCCGCTAGTACAGCCGTATGTCTCCGGATTTACAAGACTACAATCAGGGGTTCGATTCCCCTCGGTGGGCTGAGCAGATATCCCTTTATGGCTTTATTAAAAGAAAATGCACAGTGTGATAATGTTAACTTGAACTTTACTCACTTACTACACGAAGAACGATTTTGTCCTTGATATATGTGCATAAACAAAATTCATGTAACTCAAAAACATTATACACACTGTTAAATTTTGAGTTATTTACACTCTGTACACTAATTGGAATTAAACTTAAGGTCTTTGTTAACTTACCGCTTTTCCTACTGGAGAAATAAAAATAAACCTTGTGAAAACTGATATTATAATTAGTTACAAATAACAAAGGAGTTAAAAAATGTTAATTCGTTTAATGTTTACCAAACATATTTTGGTATATGTTTTTCATGTTTTAAAATTAGCTTAGTTTCACTCAAAGTAAAAATTAAAATTTCATGTACAGGGTTATAAATTGAATAAACAGAGCAAAAAATAATAAAATGAAATTATTTTTCTCAAAAGGATAACGGCATAATGTTAAATTTTACTTTACTGAAATCATACGGGAAAGAGATTTTTGGGCCCATATATTTATATAAACAAAATTTACATTTCTATAAAGTACGAACAAAGAAATGTTCTTTTTCACAAACAAAAAATGAACAAAGAAAATTATAATCAAATTCATTTTAGGGTAAATATTTAATTTTACGTATTAAACATATGACGTATTATACTATTAATTTCATATAATATTAAATTTTATATGCATTTTATTGATTGTTTCAAGCTGCTATATTACCACTTTCTAAACTTCCAACACTAATCGACTACTCCAGTAACAGAATTAAACGTTCAGTGATGTCGAGAAACCCACTTGTTGAGAAATTTATATGCAAAAACGGCTCGTTTGGGTTGAGAAAATATTTTACATAGAAGAGCGAACAACGTTTCGACCTTCTTCGGTCATCGTCAGGTTCACAAAGAAAGAGGTAACTGACCGGAAGCTGACCACATGTTTGAAAGGAGTTGTGTAACTGTGTGTCGAAATGTAGAGGGCGGTATTAGATGTTTGAATATATAATTTTATTTATTTATTATATTAATATAGGTATAAAGGCGTTCCTTTATATTGGTTTATTTTGGGTTTAAGTTGTTGTATAAGTAAGGCTTCTTTGATTTTGCGTTTGTTTATGTTTGTTTCTTTATTTAGTATTTGAGTGTTTTCTATGGTTATGTTGTGTTTATTTGACTTGCAGTGTTCGAAAACGTGTGAAGGTGACTTTTATGTTCTTTGAATCTGGTTTCCATTTTCTACTTGTTTTCCAATATAGAAGTCGTGGCAGTTATCACATTGTATTTTATAAATAATGTTGGTGTGGTGTTTGTCAGTGTAGTTTTTACATGGTGTAGACCTCAGTTTTGTGCCGGGTTTTTAAATAAATTTGGTATTAACTGGAATGTCATATTTTGTTCCTAATTTTTGCCAAATGTTGGTTATTTGTTTGTTGATGTCAGGAATATATGGTATACAGCAGTATATGGTTTCGTGGTTTTTTGATTCGTTAGCTGTATTTACTTTAGTTGGTTGATTTTGCTTTCTGTTTAGGTGTGTGCGTATAATGTTTTCTACGGTTTGTGGAGGAAACTTATTGATGTTGATGAAGTATTGTTTTATTTTGTCTAATTCATTTTGTCTTAAACATTTCCACGCGTAATATGGAACTACTGATCAGCAAGATGACAAGTCGGTAAAATGTGTTCCCTTCAAGCAGAATACATTTAACTGAATAGTAAAATAACCATCACGCTTTAACTTTGCCATATCCGAAACTGCTGGAAAGTTTCACTGGTTAAATGGTTTTATGAAGAAGTTGCAATATTTTCTTATATCAAAGTTTTTTATACTGGTGTTTATTTTTAGCAACTGTCAAATTTTTTTCAATTTTATGTATATATTTACATATATACATAAAGCAGATTATATATGTCTTTATTTTTAAAAATTCGAAATCGTTATCTTGTCCAATTTGAAGTGTAATTGGTGATATATTTATTTCTACTTTACTAGCAATATAAAATTATGATGAGAAAATTTCATTTGATTATCTTTATCCTGGAAAGATAAAGTTGTTTTGTAGCAATTAATTAATGACTGGTTGCTGAGAGAGAAACAACGTAATTAACTTGTGATTTTATAATAATTGAGATAATTGAAGATGCAATCATTAAAAGTATATTAATAACAAATATATTTTGTGAATGAAAACAATTTTAATTCATTAAAATTTATACAAAATATATATAGTTATGAAGTGATATATATACGTTAGTCTGAATTTTCTATACGGTGGAGTTTCATTATAATCATGAAAATAACAGCATGGCTGCAAAAGAAGTCTTTCGTGGTCCAAGCTGGTCAACTAATAAAGATATCAAAAGGTTTTATTACTATACGGGGCGTGTCCAGACTGTCATTTTTAGAATTCTACGTGAGCAAGCTCTCAACCAATAAAACACGTGTCTTCACCAGGAAGCCGTCAGTTTACATTAAGGATCACACGTCAGACTCTTCTATTTGACAATATTAGCTTTAAAATTTCATTGGGTGTTCTATATTAGTTAGCTTACTCATGAGATTAATGTATCGATTATTTTTCTATTTAGAGCAACAAGAGTTAAAGGGCATTATTTTCAGTGTCTGGGAATTAATCACGAATAAAGTGAAATACCTTTTATTTTACCCTTCCATAACTAGTGTTTAACTTACCAAGATAATATTACTGCTAGGATCATCTTCACAGCTAGATTTATCTGTTTCAAAAGTATTAATCCTACGTTTCGGTCGAGTATAAAGTGAAGAGATGGGAGGTGTTTTTTATCACAGACTGCCTAACTTGATTTCTTACTGTAGTGTTTTACTGAGGAATCTCAAATTGTCATTTCAAATGATAACATAAACGTTTCATGAAATTATAAGTTTGTAAAATCATACTAACCAATCTGTAACAGTGGATTTCTTGTTTGTTCTAGCTTATCTCAAAAAGTTAAATAAACTGTAATCACTAATCTGTATATGTCTTACATACTTATGTATCCCTACTTGTCACTAAAAGCATATAAGTGTGTGTAATAATTACCTAAAGAATATTTTCTTATCGCCAGTTTGTACCAAAACTATAGTTACAATGTATATTGCTTAAAATTACTCAATTTATTCATCGTAATTAATTACGGAAGAATCATACTCATTGATATCGTGTACTTATTCAAAATATACTTATACTTCTGCACTGATTATTAAACATTATTGGCTAATCTGTTTCAATTAAATCACCTGTTGTTCTGACACTAAAAAAGGTTTCGTATTTTTCGTCCATAATAGTTGCATAAAATGTTTAACAGAGAATCAATAAGACGGTGTTGAGGTTTTATCTAATATACATGGTTCACTTCAACTAGTTTATATCTATATTGTTTATTAGTTCCTTTTAAATCAAAGATACATTGTCTGTTTTCAATGTCTTTCGCAAGCAATCGAACTCCAGGTTTTAGGGTGGCAATTAAAAATACGGCTTGATAAGTATCCATTTTCTTATAATTAAGCTACTTTAGTATCATACAAATTTTCTGAATTTGGGGAAAGGTTTTATTAAAATGGAATTTGATTTAAATTTTGAGAATTACTTACACAGTATTCTCAAATTCAGTTTCCGTTGAACATACACAAAAATAAAACTTCTTTTCTAAAACTAGAATGCTTCTAATAATCACTAAGAATTTAATGTAGATGTTTTTCATGCACTCTTTTGCTGGCTTAGACGTATATTTCTTCAATTTTATATTTAAAATGTTCAAACTAAACTATGTGCTGTACTTACCAACAGTGCTTTCAAAATAACGAGTTCAGATATTTACACAAGGAAAATATCCTGCTATTTAGTGTGTAAGGAACTTGCAAAGATTCATAGGTCTATCTGCGGTAGCTATATTATTATAGACTAGAGAGACACACAAGATAGCTGATTAAGAAATATCCTAGTGTATAAAAAACAATTAATACTTACTCTCTTAAAAGTAAAGTTAAACTCACAATTTTGAAAAACTAAATACAAAAATTCTCCAAACCTTCAATTACACGCCGTATTGTTCTGAAACTAACCTCAGTGTTAGTACTTCCGTATTTAGCCAGCCAGTTTTTAAAAATATGTTATAAAACCAGCAAATTCAACAGAATTTTGTGTTCACATAAAAGTAAAATTTATAAATTAATTAAAATTTAGACTTTTTTTACTTTATCTCAGATCAACTAAATCTAAAGATCTCAGGTTCGAATCTTGTCTCTCCAAATATTCTTGTGTTTTCAACTTTGGAGACTTTCTAATGTGAGAGTTTATTCTACTATTCGTTGGTGAAAGAGTATACCAAGAGATGGCGGTGAGTGGTAATGACTAGTTGTCTTTCCTTTCCTCTTGTACTGCTAAATTAGAGACGGCGAGCACAGATAATCCTCGTGTAGCTTTGCGCAAAAACACAAAACAAACAATCGTAAGGACACTGCGAGTTTAATTGCGTTTAATTATCTATATTTCTTTCAAGTGTTATTTTGGAAGTTCCTACAGATGGCTGCAAACTCGAGGCATTAAGTACGCCAGACTTTGTAGCATGGATAAACAAACCTATTTTATGGTCTGTAATCTCTATACTGTTTTCTAGGATGAACATCGGTTGTTTTCATGCCAATTCATATTGATTTGCAACAATGTGATGTCATTGTTGTAGCTCAATAATAATCGGACCTCTCGCCGTTAAGTAAACCATCCCTCTAAGTGTAATTTATTAACTTTATAGTGAATTCTGCCAATTAGTATAAGTGTACTTACTCACTTGCACTAATTAATTTAATTATTTTAAGCAGTCTTAGTAGCTAACTAATCACACATAATAATTAGTATTAGTAACTACACATATCCATATCTAAAGGTTACATAAATAATGTCTCCTCTTTTGTTTTAACATACCGAAACATGTAGAGCATTTCTAAGGAATCAATCATTTCTTATCTTCATTTGCCTGATGATTTACCATTTAAAAAAAGGTTTAACCTTTCTCAACCTGACTTGATAATTTATATGAAATAAAATGGTTTCCTGAACGAGCAAAGAAAAACAACATGTTATATTTCTTTTATCAAATATTTATTTTATATACCAAATTGTTCTAGGCAGGCAGTTGTTATCATAAACAGAGGGTATTCTGTTTACTCTACGGCTTCTTATGAAATAAGTTGTATTTTTACATATAAAGAAAATAATGAACATTGGATGATAGTAATATGTGAATCTGATTCATTGTGAATGTCAGTTTTCATTTTTGGAATTGTCAGCTTATAGTTTTAAAAAATATATCAGTTAAAAATAAAATGTTTGTACTCTTATCCCATAGTTTCAAAAAATGATGGACTTCGCTGCAAAGACGTAATAAAAAGATTACTATAACCATCTGATCACCTTTATTTCTTAACACTTTCTTTTCTTCCGGACATTTCTAGTTCAGTCCTCACCTGAGGAATTTAGGTTTAGTTGAGACGTTATAATGTACGGTCAATCCCACTATTCGTTGGTAAAAGAGTAGCCCAAGAGTTGGCGGTGGGTGGTGATTACTAGCTGCCTTCCCTCTAGTCTTACACTACTAAATTAGGGACGGCTAGCACAGATAGCCCTTGAGTAGCTTTGTGCGAAATTCAAAAAAGTAAACAAAACGGACATTTCTTGTTATGTAATGATATCAATATGTTATTCATATTTTTAGTATTTCATAGTTATCATATTTTTATTTTGTTACTTAAAATAAGACAAAATTTAATTTCGCTTAAAAAGCTCTGATTCTAAACAAATAACCTGTTACTTTATCAATCTATGAAGCTAAGGTTAAGAAAAACATTTAAAAGAGGCTCATTTGCTGTTATTCCTGAAAAAACGTAAGTTAATAGTAATTTACACAAAAAACTTATTCATCCAGAAACGAAGTAGATCAAAGAACATAATCTAGCTGCTTTAAATATAAGTTATAATTACAGGTTTCTTATGTTTATTCTTTTAAACGTAAAGATGATTTTCAAAAATGGTTGAACTAATAACTACACTAAGTAGTACCACTATTCAGGATAATATAAAAAAAACGTCAGTGGCGAAATTAAAACTCTTTATGAAATTTACTCTATCGTATTTAAATGATTTCGGAACATCGTCGAATATTTAAAAACACTACGCCATGTGCAGTCATGTTCTCTCTGCCGTGTGTGCATCTGGACAATAACACTAAAATTTGCCTTGCAAAACGTTGCGTATCTATTTCTCCTCAATTCAAATTTTCTCTAACACTTTCAACTAATGAATTTTAGCTTAATTCTTTTGTAATGCACTGCTAATTCTAAATTAAGAAAAGTGTAATTGAAATGAGATTACTAAAAATTATTTTAACAAAGCACAGGGATTAATTAAATCTAGCGGAGGAGAATTTTTGTTATGAACATTGAACATTACTGAATATTTAACAGAAAGTTACACAATAACTTACTTACATTGTGTCCACTGATTGGATTTGAATCCTGGGTCTTTAGTAACTTATCGATATTCCACCGAGAGACATAAAAATAAACGTCGTGAAAACTGATATAATAATTAGTTACAAATAACTAAAAAGTTAAAATTTATTAATTTGATTAATGCTCACCAAACACATTTTAGTTAATGCTCTTCACATTTTGAAACTAGCTTAGATGCGTTAAGGCGTTCGATTTGTAATCCGAGGGTCGCGGGTTCGAATCCCTATAGCACCAAAAATACTCGCCCTTTTAGCCGTGAAGAAGTTATAATGTGACAGACAATCACTCTATTCGTTGGTAAGAGTAGCACAAGAGTGTGCGGTGGGTGGTGATCACTAGTTGCTTTCCCTTTGGTCTTACACTGCAAAATTAGGGATGCCTTCGTGTAGCTTTGCGCGAAATTCAAAAACGAACAAACAAACAAACTATGTATAGAGTTCTAAACTGAATAGATAGAGCTAAAAATGAAATTATTTATACCTGACGTATTACCACCAATGTATTAGTATGATAATGTTAACTTGCACTTGACTAACTTCCTTCTGGAAGGAGGATTTTTTGCTGGTATATTTATGTTAACGAAATTCACATCACTCAAAAATATGAACCAACAAATGTTCGTTTATCAAGAACAAAAGACGAAGAAAGAAAATCATGATCAACTTTTATATTTGAGGACAATTAAATTTTACGTCAAATAAAAACTATGACGTATTCTACCTTCTTATATAATAGAATAATTTGAAAAACAAAAATATGCATTTTATTGATTTTATTTTCTCACCTGAAGTGAAAATCAACAGAGAATTCGTGGCGAAGAAAATTAATGTACTCTTGAATCTACTGAACTCTCTGGGGTTAGTTGCAGTTTTTCTCTCTACAGTTAATCAACACATCTTGGGTTAACACATCAATCTAATATTAATCAAATATAAAAAATGGAATCCGTCTTCATACAAAAATACAAATTCTTCAAGAATACGCAAATACTCATTTGTTAAGAAAAATAATAATAATAACAATTATGCAAAATATATTTTTCAGGTTGTCCTTTTTACCACGATATGAAAATAACAAGTACTACGATGAAGTTCGTAAGTAGCAAATAAACTATTCTAAGATAAAAAAGTTAAATATAAATTGTTTTTTTTTTGGTGTTTAATACAGAAAAAGTAATATATTATTAACTATTTGTTGAAAACTATATAAAGTGAATGTTTTAAACTGTTATCAGTTTAATTATGATTTTAAAACTTTTACGGCTCGTAATATTTCTCATATTTTAAAAATGAAAACAGATAAGGATTTTTCTTTTGCCTTGAAAGTTGTTCATATCTTGATGTAAGTTTGCGACGCCTTTACCGCCTATCACATTGTTTATATATGATTTCAAATACGACTTTTAAAAGAATTAATTTTAATTCTCTAGTTTTTAATCAAACGCAAATTTATGCCTAAATGAATCCTAACAACTATTTTACAGCAGTACAAATAAAAAGTTAAATTATAATATAAAATATAATACTTCGTTTAAACTTTCCCTTAAATAGTTTAATTTTAACCTAAATAAAGATTTAAATTCCATGTATAGATACCTGTCAACAATAAATATATCAATAAATAATAACATGAACTTCTTTTAGCTTAGAACGATTGCGATAAATCCTTTGACGTGAAAATTTCTCCTCGAAAAGTTTGTACAGGAAGGAGAATGTTGCGCTGATATATTTATATAAAGAACATTTATATCGCTTAAAAACATAAACCGACGAATATTTTTATTTTTAGAACAAAAATGAACAAAGAACAATGTAATTTTCATTATGGTTTTTAGTAAAGGTTTTCGCTTTCGTGTAATTAGAAGATTTATCGATTCAGTTTAGCAATATATTATTCGCACTGCTTGATTAATCAAAATAAATATGTTCTGAAGTAAATGTGGAATTATACCTCGAGGACAAAAATATGCATTCTTTTTGCACCGGCATATATTTATTTGTCATGAAATATAATAATTATTAACGAAAAAAATTATGTAACTACTTTTCCAGGCTGTTCTTTTTACCCTAAATTTACAATAATGAAGAATATTTCGGTGAAGTTTATAAGTATAGAAATTATTTAAAAAAAAAAAATATGAACGAGTTACAACATAATCACTTTCTATATATCTCAAAATTGCTGGTATGTGTATTAACACTTTTACTGATAAAGAGAGAACAACTCTTCGACCTTCTTAGGTTATCTTCAACTTAAGAGAGAGAGAGTGTTTGAATGTGACTGTTGACGGACACATGCCATAAGGACGAGATTAACACTCTCTCTTTCTTGACCTAAAGATGACCTTGGAAGGTCGAAACGTTGTTCTCTCCTTATCAGTAAAAGTGATAATATCCATTCCAGTCATTCTGAGATATATTTTCATTTCAAGAGGGTTTCTCGTCATCAGGAATATAATAACTTTATTTCATATTTGTTTGTTTTATTGTGTTTAAATATATAAAAATACATATAATTATTTAATAAATGTCGAAAACTATAAGAAATTCAATATTTTAATTGTTATGAATTAAGTCATGATTTTGAAACTTTCATAATTCCTAATATCTCTTATTATTTAAAATGACAACATATGACACTTTGTTTTGCCTTGAAAGTAGTTGAAACAAACATATATTAATTCCAAAACAATCCAAACAAATGCTTCACAAGTGTACAAGTAATGAATTGAATTAACTCTTCTGCGTCATGTGTGACTTTCAAATTTTTATTATCTATCTTATAGAAATATTCAATTAGAGGTTAATCTGTAAAATTATTTAGCAGCTTGTACTAATAATCCAGAAAGATTTAAAAGTCGAATATACTAGTAATGAAGAATCTTTCATATCTTGTCTTTGTATCATATTAATCCATTCGTTTCTGTGCACTAGGTATTCAAGTAAGCAGTTGTATGCCAAGTAGCCCAAGAGTTCGCGAAGAGTCGTGATTAATAGTTCCCTCCACTCAAGTATTTCACTCCTATATTATGGACGGCTAGAGCAAATAGCTTTCTGATAGGTTTGTCCGAAGATAAAATCATCGAACGAATGCTATATCTGCATGGAGGTTATATGTTTGTAATCCAAATGATACATTATCTCTTTTAAACTACAAACATTCATACACCAATTGACTGCTCTAACAACAGAATTAAAGGTTATCCCGTGTAACAGTTGCAGTGAGCCAGTTCTAAATAACTCAAACTACATAATATATAAACGAACTTGATTTACACTTGCAAATTGGAATTTGTTATTTTCGGGCAGAATAACAGTTTATAAATACATCACATGAACAGTGAAGGCTTAAACATGGTCACACGTAATATGGAACAGCTGATCAGCAAAACTACAAATCGTTAAATTTTCTCCTTTACAATTAGAATACATTTAACTGAATAATATAATAACCATCACACTTATAACTTTGCGATATCCGAAAGTGCTGAAAATTTTCACTCGCTAAATGGCTTTATTGATATCTTGCGATATTTTTTGATATGAAGGGCTTTCATATTGGTATTTATTTTTAGCACCTATCGGTTTTCTTCTCCTGTTATATTTACAAATTTATATGAAACTGTTCATAAGTGTCTTTATTTTTAAAAATTCGAATTCGTTATCTTGTCCAATTTGAATGGTAAAACTGATATATTTATTAATAATCTACTTGTAGCATAAAATTGTAATGAAAAATTCAATTGGTTAGATTTATCCTTGAAAGATAAAGTGGCTTTGTAGATATTAATTAATGATTAGTTGCTGATAGAAAAACAACGCAATAAACATATGATTTCATGGTATTATATGTAATTTTGCCTCTTTACGATTTATTACCACTGCTAGGGTTGACATATCATAAACATTAATCAAAATGATAAAAACGGAATCAATCTCCACATATAAAACACTTGGTATAATAATGAATTAAAAATAAAAAAATTAAAACATATTATTTTGTTTAATATTAACCAGACGCAAAACCAATCAAACTAATACTTTAAAACCGCACAAGTATTGAAATATTTAAGCTTTTATGTCAGGTGTGACTTTAAATCTTTTATTGTTATCTAGCTTCTAGAAATGCTCAATTAGAGGTGAATCTATTAAATTATTTTGCAACTTGTACTGATAAACCAGAAAGACTGAAAAGTCTAACACACTACTAATGAAGAATTCTTTGGTATCTTCGTTTTGTATTATATTAGTCCTTTCTTTATTGTGGACAAAGTATTCAAATAAATATTTGTATGCCATATTTAAAAATGGTCTATAACTATATCAAAAGTATCCCAAGAGTTCGCGAAGGGTAGTGATTACTACTTGCCTTCCCTCCAGTAATTCATGGCAAAATTATAGTCCAGTAGCGCAAATACCCTTCTAATAAGTTTATGCGAAGATAAAATCCAATGAACGAGTGTATTATCTATACCTTCCCAGAACCACAGTGTCTGCAAAGTATGTCTGCAAACTTATTCATTAAAAACCGGGTTTCGATACGAGTGGTGAGCAGAGCACAGATAACCCATTGAGTGGCTTTGTTCTTAATTCTAAATAAACAAACAAAACTTTATCTACATGGAGGTTTTATGTTTATAATCCAAATGCTATTTTATCACTTTTTTAAACTATGAACATTTATACACCAATCGACGATTTTATCAACAAAATTTAAAGCTAATCCCTGCAACGGTTGCTTGTAGGCCAGGTCTAAACAACTAAAACAACCTAATAAATATAATTTTTATACTTAGACTTTCGAATTGGAAGATGGTATTATCTACCAGAATAACACTTTATTAACACATAATTTGAGCGGCAAAGGCTTAAATATAGCCACACGTAACATACAAATGCTGATCAGCAAGACGAGAAAGTAAAATTTGTCCCCTACAAGAACAATAAATTTGACGAAATAATAGAATAACCATCACGCTTATAGCGTCACCATACCCGAAAGCACTGGAACGTTTCACTGGCTAAATGGTTTTATTAAGAACTTGCAATATTTTCTAACATTAAGTTTTTCATACTGGTAATTATTTTTACCAACTATCAATTTTTTTTACCCTGCTGTTATATTTATACACACACACATAAATTTTAATTTATTGTAAAGATTAGAAAATTCAGACTAAAGTGTAGTGCCTTTTTTCTGGTCTTGTACTGCTGAATTACGGACGGCTAGCACAGATAGCCCTCGTGTAGCTTTGCCCAAAATTCAAACCAAACAGCCATAAGGACAGTGTGTCTTTCTTTCTAATCGAGATAATTACTTAACCCGCTATAAGTGTTATTTTCCAACTTCCAACATATGGATGCAAATTCGAGGAAATAAGTGCACTACACTCAACAGAATGAATAAAGAAACCTATTACACCATCTGTAATCCCTGTACTGTTTTACAGAACGAACACCTGATGTTTTCATGCCAATTTTAATTGTTATGTAGCATTGTGACGTCTTTGATGTCGCCCCCCCAAATATGAGACCTCTCGCCATAAAGTAAGTCATACACACTTTTAAATTGGCTTACATGAATTTTTCTTTAAGTTTAATCGCTATATTTTAACTTAACACTGTTACTATACTTACCACCAGAGCTTTCAAGATAGCTAGTTCAAAATCTTTTCACAATTAAAATATCTTCTGGTTTTGTTTGTTTGGAAGTTCACGAAACAATATTAACAATAACCGTCAATATTCGATATTTAAAATGCACTATTTGTAATTTATCAATACTGGAACAATTCTGACGATGTAACATTTCTCTAAACGCTATAACTCATTGTAAAAATAAAACATCTATTAACATATTATGTCATTTATCTATTACTTCAAGATATACCGTTTTTTTATCCAGGGAAAGCTGCAATGAGTTGCAATAATTTTTGTAACATTTACTCTTGGGAGAAGCGTAGATCTTAGAGAAATTGAGTACGCTTTTAACAATGTAAATGACCTCTCGTTAGTAAAACCACGCCCAATTGGTGAATATTGTGGACTCGGTAGTGCTGGACTATATGGTCGTCCTAGGAGAACAGAATTGAATTGCGATTTTGGAGTCTTTGTGAGGAGGCCAAGCGGTAAAAAATGATGGGAATTTTTTCAAAGAGGTGAATATGAATGGTGATAATCCAGTTGCTTTTACTATTGGTAATTTGTATCGTGGTGTATCTAAACCCAAAACATTATATCTAAAACATGTGTATACAGTTTTTGAGAATTCACCAGCTATCGTCTGTAATTTATCGTATTCTTATTAAAGCCGAAAACATTTATGACTGAAACTTTATTATATTACAGCCTAACAATACACTTTATACAGTTACAGAATAATTTAAATTTCATTTTCATCATTGCATTTATATACATAAATTAAAGAAATTTAGCAACAGCTATTATATTATTTTATTTGCTTTTTATTAGCATGTCAATAAACGAACATTAACGTTAGTGTAAAATAAACCAAACACATGAACTTTATAATGTGCACTGTGTTAGAAGATTTCTCATTCAGAAAACTCAAATGATATGTTGCAGAAATATCTGAACAACTCGAGAACAATTAAGATATACTATGCTAAAAATAATAACAAACAACTTGCATAATGACAACAACAAAAAAGAAATAAACTATAAATTAAAATAAAATTCAGTATTGAGTATGTTAAAAGGTATCGAGATATCGCAAAAAACAAATTCATATAACCACACTTAAAGTTATTGAAAAGTAGTGCTTATAAATTATACAGAAATTAGAAAGAGATGTACATTTATGAAAACTTTACAGAGTGAAAGATAATGTGTAATCAAAAGCCTTTTCACTAAGTTGTGATAAAAAGTAAAACCTATTTCTTCCTGATCGTTTGTTATTCCAGTATCTGTTATGGTTTTCAACGTGGTTTAAGACGGTGTACGATAGTTTGTTGTTTGAGGCTGTTTTCCTTTCTGGTGCGATCTTAACTAAGATACAAACTTTTCTATAAAAAACTGTAGAAGGGCTGAAAGTTGGTATCATGACAAATGATGTCCTAAACTTTCTGTTAAACTAATATTGAATTATCTTTTCAGGAACTTTGTTTTCATTTCTTGACCTAAATCATAATTTGTAAAGGGTAAAATTATGAATATTCTAAAATAAGTGTTATGTCCTAGGAACCACATGTCTAGCTTTGGATAATCTAATAATTTTGCTGGATCATTAGGTATAATATATCATAAAAGTGTACTTGTTATGATATATTAAAATCTTGTTAATGACACTTGATAAACCAAAACATAAACTGCTATTTAACGGAAATAAATTTATGTAAAGTCTTCATTCATAGTGTTATTGTTCAACACATTATTTATGTGAAATAACGGCAATCAGTGCAAATGGAATTATAGTGGCCTACCGACTGACATACGCAAATAATAGCGATTAAATTGACATTTGAATATATAAGGGAGATGTTCATAACCGGAAACTTAGTAGCACGTGAAACGTGTAATTTAGTTTACAATACAAGCAGAATGAGCGTTTTAAGTAGAAATAATAACAAAAATATAAAACTCGCTAAAAAATTGAGGTTAAACTTTAAGCGATAACAAAAATAATGTGTTTCTTTAAATAATGTATTTGTTTGTTTCACAATGTTTGGTCAAACCTTCATAAAAAGATTGACATTGAAAGGCGTTCATAGTTTCAAACTGATAAAAGAAACAAGAAATCTGGCCTATTTCACATACAACCAATAATTAGGCTTCTCTTATATCACCGACTTGTAGGTTTCTTGACACTTTCTTAACAAACACTCTCACCTAGATAGAAGCCAACAATGGATGCGGGGATTCATAATCCAAGTAGTTACCACTAAGCCACGCTCGTCCCTGTAAAACTGACCATGACTACATGATCAACTCATGTAAAAGTTCACTACTTCAATATATAACGATATTGTTATCATTAAATAAAACTGGAAATACAACCAGTGGCCAAGCGGAATCATTATGGACTTGCACACCACAAACAAGGTTTCGATACCCGTGTTGGACAAAGTAGAGATAATCAATTGTGTAAATTTGTACTAAACATAAAAATAAACAAAGAGAAAAACGATAGCTATAAATCACAAGTGAAATACAAAATAAAAGCAACAATGTGACAACTTTATATTTCTTAAACTAACCGAAATTTCTTTTCTTTGAAAACATTATGTTGTTAGATGTTACAATACACTTTGTTGTTATTATAATAATACTAAGAGTTTATAAAGGGCTAAGACAAAACTACTACACGTATGTTTCACTTATAACATGGTTTAGTTTTCAATGTCTTAATTGGAAACAAACAACAATTAAATTCGTTCAAACTGTTTTTTGAAACTCTACTTTCCTACAGTCATGTATTATCAATTGCAAACTCTTTGTCCCAATCCATGCGTGTCATTTCTACGCTTTATAAGGACTTTCAACAAATAATTTTTATGGTAATGCTGAAGCACTAATGTGAAAATGTTAACAAGAGTATTTTTCTTATTAATTTTTGTATACGTACAAATAAACGACGTGTGTACATTTCAAAAAACGAAAGTTTAAACGAAATCTGTTGAAAACAACGTGTTGTTTAGGCCAAAGTATACGAACATTTATGAATTAATTTATCCCTATTAGATGAAAGCGTCTGAACTTTAAGGTTTTTTTTTATGAAATATTACCGTCTCATCTTTCATATACATTAAAAATATAATAGTACTCAATGTTCTGCAATAACCGAAGTATTACATTGTTATAACTTTAATATTTGCACGTTTCGACAAAGGGAACGGATATTTATAATTATGTTACCGAGTCATATTATAGAATAATAAATCGAACAATTTTTGTTACAAAATAATAGCTAATTAATGGAGTTAAAAACTTCGGAGATTTTAATTTCGCACAAAACTACTCGAGGGCTATCTGTGCTAGCCGTCCCTAATTTAGCAGTGTAAGCCTAGAGGGAAGGCAGCTAGTCATCGTCACCCACCGCCAACTCTTGGGCTACTCTTATACCAACGAATAGTGGGATTGACCGTCACATTATACACCCCACGGCTGAAAGGGCGAGCATGTTTGGCGCGACGCGGGCGCGAACCCTCGACCCTCGGATTACGAGTCGCACGCCTTACGCGCTTGGCCATGCCGATCCAATTTCGGAGAAATAAATATAAATGTCGCAAGTTTATTCCCTGTGCAACTGTTTTAAGTTTAAATATTTCTGTAAGCTATTGTTTATACCGCTAGAAGCGTTATTAGATACATTTTCATTGAAAATCATCATACCATTTATATCAGTTGGTTATAGATAACAGTACAAGACTGTTATATAAATTATTTCCGTTACGATTTCAATACAGTTTAGGGCATTTATTC
This sequence comes from Tachypleus tridentatus, assembly GCF_004210375.1. Taxonomy (NCBI): domain Eukaryota; kingdom Metazoa; phylum Arthropoda; class Merostomata; order Xiphosura; family Limulidae; genus Tachypleus; species Tachypleus tridentatus. Next base: position 21,437,824 of record NW_027467782.1, on the reverse strand, counting down.
CAATTTTGAAAATATAAGCACTGATAAGATATTCATATTTATTCCAGTAGGTTAAGTTGTCTGATCCATTGTGACACCAGAAGTGTTTCAACCACAAACAGAAATGTAACTCTTCTGACAGATGTTTGTACGAGTAATTAATTTCAGTAGTATAGACAACTAAAAGTTAAAAACGATAAAGACAAATCAATTTGCTGAGCTCAAACTTTTCATAAATTTTACTGATGTAACTGTAGTTTTTTATATAACTACCAGTTATTTACTTTTCTTGAATTCACGAAGTAGTTTGTACGTGTTTCTCTGCATCAAGAAGCTATTTTTATTTCAGGTATGAAGATAATACCCTGAAACACAAAATCAAATAATTATAAATTGGAAAATGACCTATGTAGTTTATTTAAAATCGCAGATTTATGAAATAGTTCTTAAATTTCAGAAATATTTCAATACATGTATTCTCCATTTTAGAATAGTTGATATTACTTTGAAAAACAAGGCAATAATCACGATACGTTGTACTAGAATAATAAAATATCAGATTTCCCTTAAAGGTGTCTGAGTTTGATATTTATTGTTATAAAATCTAGTTGATATAATCTTACGTACATACTAACTTTATTCCTACAAAGCGCAATTAAGTCTCTGGTAATTATACCCTCTTTATGTTACATCACACAAGCAAAGAAAGTAGAAATGTCAACGACTTCACTCTGTCAATTGACAGAAGATAGGAAAATTACAACTTTCATCTTGAATAGGAAATTTATATTTCCAATAAATCATATCGACTTTTGAAAATTCCTCCTCAATACATTACACAAAAAAACCAGCCTTCTCCAATTTTGAAAAACTTTCTTCGACATCCGCTCTCAATCATTTTATACTTCTATTTTTTTTAACGCAGTCTTTTCACCAAAAAAAGCCGCAGTCGTTTAAAGGTAACTTTGGAAATTACCAGTATAAAACTCGAGTTTCGATATAAGGTGTGACCAAATCACACATAGCAATATTTGTTTATTTGCACTTAGCAACAAATAAACAATTAAAACAAAGACATGTATTTGTCAAATATCAAGCACAGTCTTTAAAAATTAAATATCAAGTTTGGTTGTGAGAACCACAAATTTTACTTTCTGGTAATAATGATTTCCTGAATAACTGATTTTGTTACATGCTATCACATACTTTATTATAGGTATAATTACTTATTCCTAGATATGAAATCTTTTGTGTTTAGTACAGGCGAAAGTCTGCAGACTTATAAAGCTGAAAATCAGGTTTAGATACACCTAAAGTGCACCCCGATAGTACAACGGTATGTCTACGGTATACAACGCTAAAATTAGGTTTTCCATTCCCATCTAAGTGGCTTTGCAAAAAGAAATCACACACGATACCTTTTGTTAACATCATGCTCATTTCAGAAAAAAAAATACTCTGTCTCAAAAAGACATAATATTTAAAATATGAAAGTTACAAATACCTGTACATTTATTCTTATTTGAAATTTTCTTTATAATTTTGATCAAAGAAATTCTTAACTTAATACTTTTGTGAATGCTGTAATACTTCTGCATAAACAAAATGAAAAAAAATTCCACCAGATAGCTGCAAACTTCAGACAATAAGCATTCCAGACAGCAAGAGGAACAGACGAACCGAGCTCTAAGATGAACACCTGTTGTTTCATGAGAAATCGTATTGTTTTGGAGCTTTGAGATGTCGTTGCTCTTACACTAAAAGAATGAGATCTCTCGGCATTAATTAAATCGTCCCTGTTCATGGAATTTATTAACTCTATTGTGAATTCTGACAATTATGTTAAGTGCACTTACTCACGTCAATTATTAATTTAATTATTTTAAGCAATCGAAGAAGCTAACTAATAATATTTATGAATTGGTATTAGAAACTACACTTATCCATATAAAATATTTATTGAAATCATGGTTTCTCTATTGTACTAACATATATAAAAAAAATAGTACATTTCAAAGAATCAACCATTTCTTATGTTTTTATGTTTTTGTGACCTTCATCTACCTGATGATTCACCATTTAAAAAATTTGTCATTTCCTTGACCGACTTGCTCATTTAAATACAATAAACTGGTTTTATGAGCGAGGAAACAGAAACCACTATGTATTATATTTTTTAATCAAGAAATTATTTTACATTCATAACAATATGTAAATGGTGTTCATTAAAACCTTTATTTTTAAATCAGTAGATATTTATATATAAGGAACAGAATGACTTGCACGACTAATCAACGTCATAACTCAGAAAGAGCGTATTCATCTGCATATGATAAACGGTAACAAGAACAGAAAAAATTTCACATTGGTACAATCGTCACTATGTAGCGTAAGGGTAGGAATACCACCTGTTTCTAATTTCAGACACAACTGTATTTTATTGTTTTTGTTTAGAATTTCACGCAAAGCTACACCACGGTTACCTGGATTAGACATCCATACTTTTGCATGGAAGACTAGAAGGAAGACAGTTAGTCATCAAAACACACCGCCAACTCTTGGTACTACTCCTTTACCAACAGTAGTGGGATTAACTGTCACATTATAAAGCCTCTGTGGCTCAAGAGTCAAGAATTTTGAGGTGAGGGTCAAACCCACGACCGTCAGATTATTAGTCGAGTGCCTTATCCACCTGGTCCTGCCGGGCCCAACTATAATTTACAAGTTCTGAGAACATACCTCTTATCCATAGGTTCTCACCTACACATAAATATATTAGCGGTTATATTGTATGCGTTTTCATTATTGCCTGTTTGTGAATGGTTGACGTAGAAACAGATTTTTTCTTTAAACACCACTTCTTTTATTTTCAAACTGAAGTGTTATAGGCAGATCACGGTTATATTAATAAGAGAGGTAACCTGATTACAATACCAGCTTCTGAAGAAAACAAACTTACTCAATGTCTTACGAAAAGTAAGTTTTTGTGAATTAGTAGAACCAAAATCAATCTTCTGTAATAGCTACATCTGGAACAGGTGAAATACTCTATGCTAGAAATCATAACAAACAACTCACATTATGGCAACCACTTTCAAACGAAAAAATGAATAAATTAGTAAATAAAAATAACAGTTAAGTAATGTAGACCATTAAAAGATATCTCGTAGTCATTAACAATAAAACCGTATATGCATACCTTAAGTAATTGAAGAGGAATATTTGAAAGTTATACAGAAATTAGAAAATACTGTATAAATAACAGTAATTAAAAAAGAAGCACTCTTTTCTTTAGTTAATTATGAACTTAGGTACTTTAGGAGAAACATGATTTGATTATTAAAATATAGACTTTCGTTCCTGATCAAAATATATATTTATATTTGTATTGAGAATAAAAACTTATGGAACAACGAAAAATGTTTTACACTATGTTTGTTTAGAAACGAAATCCTGATCCACCTTGATCGTCCCTTATTCCGTTATCTTACATGGCTTTCAACGAGGTTTGAGAAATCTCTAACTTATAATCGTTTCACAGCTCAGAGTGTATGGCATTTTTTGTTTGAGGATATTTTCCTTTCAATGCAATCCCAGCTTCGAAAGAAACCTTGCTAAAAGAAGCTTTTTGAGGACTGAAAGACGATATCATGATGATGTATCACTGTCCCACCTTTCATAAATGAAGAAAACAATCTTACTCATTGTTTTACAACTTTATCTTTTTCTGTTTTACCAAACAGGACGAATATTTATAATATGATCGAGTCATGTCCTACAACAATCAAACGAAAAATTGCTGACTTATAATGATAGTTAATTGATGGAGTCAAAATTCGGATAAGCATGTATTAATCTGAATCGATCGTATATGTTTATATACATATCCTTTTGCAACAGCTGATTCACGCAATATAAAAAACAAAAGAAAAAAAAAAGAAAATTTTACTCAAATTTACCTTTTCTGTGTAACAATTATACGTCCAATAAAAATATGACGTTATCTATTTTTTGGAATAATAGAATAACATAAAAAACAAAATATGCATTTTATTCACTTTTTTCTTGCTAACAGAAGTTAAAATGAAAAGAGAATGATTGGCATTGTGGTCTAATGCATTCTTGATCCGCTGAACTCTCTGGTGTGAGCTGTAGTTTTTTTCTTTATGGTTTATTATCACAGCTTGGGTTAAAATGTCATGATATCAATCAAATGGCTAAAAACGGAACCAAATTTCATAAATATAAATATACGATCTTATAAATAGACAAATATTTATTTGTCATAGAAAATAATAAGTACATTATTAAATTTCTGTTTTTACCACTGTATTACAATAATAATAAATACCTCGATGAAGTCTGTAAGTGGAAATTAAAATACTTTAACAGAAAAATATTAAATATGAATAAAAAAAAAAAGAAATTTGTTCTCTATTTCATATGTGTTCTCTTTATTTTCGTTGATTTTTTTAGATAGAGGAATAAAATATATTATTTACTCTGTGTTAAAAGCACAGGAAATTAAATATTTTAAGTTGTTTTTAATTTAATCATGATTTTAAAACTTTATTAGTTCGTAATATGTCTCTTATTTTAAAATGATAACAAATGACCCTCTTGTTTTGTTTTGTGTCTGTAAAATAATTCATGCCTTTTTACGTAATGAGGCATTTTCCGTCTATCATATTGTTAAAGCAAGATTTCAAATACGACATTTATATGAATATATTTTATTTTCCTGTTAACTGGAACACACACATATTATTGCCCAAAACAATCCTAACAAATATGTTTCAACTGTAGAAGTAACGAAATAGATAAACACTTTTCATGAGATGTGTCTTTCACTATCTGTTTACTAGAGTTGTACTGATAAAGGAGGATTTACAACGCTAAAATCATGGACTCCAATTCCCTCTTTGGACTAGGCATATTGCCCGATGTGGCTTTGCTGTGCAAAAACACACACACTGAAAAAGGGAAAAGATACAAATGTCGAATATACTTGTAGTGAAGAGTTTGTTGACATTCTAGTTATGTGTTGTATCAGTTTGTAGACTAGGTATTGAAGTAAGCAGTTGTATGTCATGTTTAGTAAAGGTCTATTACACTTTTAACATTGCCAATTGTTAGGGAGCTTGATATACAAAGATATGAAGTGTAATATACTTCCGTCTGAATCTTTTATACATTGGAGTTTCATTATAATGATTAAAATATCAGTATGGCTGACATAAGACGTCTTTTGTCGCACCAGCTGATTAACTAAGACATATTTTAAAACGCTTGATCACTACATGGAGCGTGTCTAGACTGTCATTATGACAATTTACTGCACTCAAAGTCTTAACCCATAAAACACTTGTCTTCGATAGGATGCCGTAGAGTTTACATTATCGATCACACATCAGACTCTTCTACTCGACAAAATTAGCTTTAACATTTTGTTGCGTGTTTTATTGATAACCTTACTCATAGGAGCAACAACAGTTAAAGGCGTTATTTTCACCCTTCCATAACTAGTGTTTAACTTACTTGCCAAGTTGACAGTACGACGAGTATCGTCTTCATTGTTAGTTTCATCTGTTTCAAACGTATAAATTATATGTGTCTGTCAAGTATAAAGTGATAAGATAGTAGCTATTTTTACTACAGTCTCGCTAACTGAAGTTCTTAGTGTAGCATTTACCTGAGGAATCTCAAATTGCTATTTCAAATAATAATATTACACCTGTGAGAAAATTACAAGTTAGTGAAAGTATACTAGGAAATCCACTGTTACAGATTTTCTTCTCGGCAGTGTGTACCAAAACTATAGCTACAATATTCATTACTTAAAATATTAAATTTTTCCATTGTAATTATTTACATACATTTCATACTCAATGATATCTTGTAGTTCTACACATTATACTTACGTTCCTATTCTGATTAATTAAACTGTATTTGCTAATCTGTTTTAGTTACATTTCTAAACAAATAAACTTTTACTCTAACACTTCATGAAGCCAAGGTTAATGAAAAGGAAATAAAGTAAACAAAAACATTCAGGCTCACTTCTTTTTATTCTGAATAATACATAAGTGAGTAATAAGATACACAAACGACTTCCTCCCTAAAAAAATGAAGTGCAGCGATATATTCGAATGATTCAGGAGTCTCATTGCACATTTAACTTGACGTAGTCATGTTGTCATGTTCTGTTTGTCTTCTGTGCATCTTGACAACATTGGACTTTGCTTTGCAAAACTCACATAATAAGGCTATCATGTTTAAAATACAATGATGCAACGAAGAAGAAATAGAAGAAACTAGTTCTAAATGAGATAAAATTCTGAATATCATATAATAGTGTCACAAATAATTGAAGTTAACGTATATCATCAAACTGCTTTTAAAATGTCAGACCTTTCAACATTTTTCAACGTAAGCACATTATTTTCCAGGGTAAACAATTTATTATATTTCGATGGTACGTTAAAATTCATATATTATTATTACGTTGATTCTGTTTAAAAGTGGAAATGAGTATGATATCGCTTCGTTATTGTACTACACTCATATTTTCTTCTTTAAGAAATGTTCTTACTGCATAGATAAAGTAATATATATGAGATTTCATTTGATGAGTTTTTTTATATATAAGGTACGTAATTCAATGATGGGAAATTGCATCATAATTTTGTCTGAGATAATCTGTTAGTCATATGACTCAAAATATTATCATTACTGTCTGCATAATATACTGTTTTGCCCACCAATTGATCCTGGTATATTGGTGTTTGATGATATTCACTATGAACTGTAATTATTTCATGACACGTAAGTTTCCTTCTTCCTATCATAAGACAATTGCAGCTCTTTCTTATTCTATTCGCAGAAATATTTTCTGCATTGTACTTCGTAATGTGATTGGACAAAAGTGAAACATTGATACTGCAGACTTTAACTATATAATCGTGTTTTTCATCAGTAAAGTCATTGTTCTACAAGCGCTCTCTCTTTGCATGCTTATCATCTACACTGTAAAGAGATTGAAACGTGACTGCTGATCAAATTGTTTGGACGAAAAATAACCTTCAATATTAGATATTTAAAATTCATTAGTTGTAATTTATCAAAATGGAAAAATTCTGTCGATGTGATATTTCTCTAAATTCTGTAAATCCTTGTCAAAATCTAACTTCTATTAACATATTTTGTCATTTACCTATTACATCAAGATATTATGTTTTCATTTAAAGTGAGAAAGCTGCTATGTGTTGCAATAATTTTGCGATGTTTACTTTGATGAGAAGCGATGATCTTAAAGCAATTGGGTACAGTTCTAACAATCAAAATGACCTGTCGGTAACAGAGTCACGTCATTTTATTATTAGTATTTTGAACTCAAACCATTAAATCTAAAGCATGTGAATACACTTTAAGAGAATTCACAAGCTGTCGTCTGTAATTGAACGTATTATTGGTGAAACTCAAAATATTTATCCTGAAACTTTATTATTTTAAAGCCAAACAATACACTTTATATCGTTAAAAATATTTTATGTCACATTTTGGTCTTTGGGTTTATTTACATAAATTAAAGAACTTTAGCATTCGGTATTATATTGTTTTATTTGCTTTGAATTAACATGTTAATAAATGAACAAATAGGTTAAGATAAACCAAACACATGAACTTTATAATCTGCACTTTGTTAAAAGAATTATCATTCCGAAACCTAAAATGATATGTAACAGAAATACCTGAGGAAATCGAGAACAAATGAGATACACTAGGCTAAAAAATCATAGCAAAGAACTCGCATAATGGCAATAACAATAACAAAAGAGAAATAAACTTGTAATTAAAATATTATTTAAGTATTAGACTCCGTTAAAAAAATTTATTTAAATATTGGAGTTCGTTAGAAGATATCGAGAAAATGCGAAAAGAAATTCATATAACCATATTTATATTTATTAAAGAGTAGTATTTATAATTTATACATAAATTACAAAAAAAATATATATACATACATATATATAATTTTCCTTCACAGAAAAAGACATAAGGTATGAACAAAAGCTTTTTCACAATGTTGCGTTTAAAATGATAATCAAGTACTTCCTGATCGTTTGTTTTCCTGTAACTCACCCAGCTTTCAACGTAGCTGGAGACTTTGAGGCTATTTTTCATTCTGGTGCGATATTAACTAAGGTATAAATTATTCTAGAAAAAGCTATATAAGAACTGAAATTTGGTATAATGACAAATGATGTCCCAAACATTATTTTAAACTGACATGGAAGTATTTTTTCAGAAACTTTGTTTTCATTTTTTTGACCTAAAGATAATTTCTAAATAGCAAAATTATGAAATGTTAAAATAACTGTTATGTCTTAAAACCGTTTGTCTAGCTTTGTAGAAATTTACAATTTTGCTGGAATATCTAGTGTAATATATCACACCAGTGTTCGTGTTACAAACGTCCTAACATTGTTTTATTACAATCTGATTTATTGCACTTGATATACCTAAATATAAACTATTATTCAATGCAAACAGATTCCTGTAAAGTTTTTTATGCATAGTGTTATTGTTCTATACATTACTTATGTGAAATAAAGGCAGTCAGTAAATATGGAATAACTGTGGCCTGCCGACGGACATACCAAGACAATATCAATTAAATTGACATTCATATATAAAAGTGTAATTGTCATAACCAGAAACTCAGTAGAACTTGAAATGTGTAATTTAGTTTAGAAGATAAGCAGGAATGGCAGTTAAAGTGAAGAGAATAAGAAAGATATCAAACTCGTTTAAGAACTTTAAGTTGGTAACAAAAATGATGTGTTTGTTTCAAAACAAACAATCAAATGACGACATGTCCTTGTTTTTAATCGAGGTAATTACCCACAACGTTATAAATGTCATTTTGAAGTTCCAACAGACATACGCAAACTTGAGGCCATAACAACGCTAGACTTTAAAGCTGGAATAAAGAAACTATTACATAGTCTGTAATCCCTTTACAGTTTTCTAGAACGAACACCAGATGTTTTCATGCCAATTCTTATTGGTCTATAGTATTGCGACGTATTTGCTGTAACCCCAAAAGAATGATATCTCTCGCCATTAAGTTAAACATATACTCTTTCAAATTGGCTTACATGAATATTTCTTCAATTTTGTTTAAAATATTTAATCTTAACATTTTGAATATATTTACCACCAGAACTTTCAAGATAGCTATTTTAAAATATTTTCACAATAAAAATATCTCCGGTTCGGTTTGTTTGGAAGTTCTCAAAATGCTACACAAGGGCGATCTGCACTAGCTGTCCTAAATTTCCGTTAGAGAGGTATAACAGATAGTTGAATGATAAAAATGATAGTATATCAAACAATACATGTTTAATACTTACTGATTTGCAAGTAAAGTTGAATTCACAACTGATGGAACAGTAAATATATAGTTTCTCCAAACCTCCAATTAAACACTGTATGGTCTCAAAAATAACAGTACCGTTAGTTCTTCCATATTCAGAAAACCATTGAACATATATGTTAAAAATCATTAAATTCTTCATAACATTGTGTTCCCATAGAATATAAATAAATTAATTCATTAAAATTTCGACTTTTTTAAATATATACATATCAGACAAGCCACATTCGTATGTTCAGCATGTGGTTGTTTTTAACTTAATTAATTACCAATTATACTATGAGTTTCATTGTCGAAATTCCATCAGATGGCTGGAAACTAGAAGCAATAATCACGCCACACTCTACAACATGAATAGATGAATCCATTGTATGGTCTGTAATATCTGTATTGTATTCTAGGATATACATCAGTTGTTTTCATAAGAAATCTTGTTGGTCTGGAGTTGTATGAGTTCACTGTTTTAGCCCAAAAACATTGAGAGTTCTCGCCATTAAGTATATCATCCCTCTAAACAGAATTTATTAACTTTAGAGTTAATTCTAAAGCAGTCGAAGTAATTAACTAATCATACTTATTAATTAGCATAATAAAATACACTTATCTATATCCAATAGACACATTAATAATGCTTCCTATTTTATGCTAACATACCTCAAAATTCAGTGTATTTTTAACGAATCAAGTAATTCTTACCTTTTGATACTTTTATAACCTTCATCTACCTGAAGATTCACCGTTTAAAAGTTGTGAAAGTTGCATTATAAGGATATTATATCATTAATGTAATGATGCAAAGAATACGAAACAGCAAAAGTTAATTCTAAATAAATTACAAGATTCTAAATATTAGTTACTGAATTTCACAAAAAACTTTTAAAATGTTAGAAATCTTGTCAATTTTGTGGCGTTAATGTCTCAATTTTGACGGAAAACATTCCACACATATCGATGGTAGGTAGGACAAAAAAAGTAATGTATTATTATAACATTGATTCAATTTAAAATTTAAGATTACTGTGATGTGACTTCGTGATTATACAAGACTAATATTTTCTTTTTTAAGAAAATTTCCTACTGCGTTGAAAAATGTAATCAATATCAGACTTCACTTGTTTTGTTTTTTTGGGTTTTATTTGAGGTAGAACAATTAAATGATGGAAACTGTATAAATATTTTTGTCTGAGATAATCTGTTAGTCATATGACTCAAAGTATTATCATTACTTAGTGCATAATATAATACTGTTAATTAGATCTTGCCAACCTGTTGATCCTAGTATATTCGTGTTTGATGACATTCAATATGAAGTGCAATTATTTCATTGCACAAAGTTTCCCTTTTCGTATCATCAGACCACTGCAGCTTATTCTCATCCTATTGGCAGAAATATTTTCTGTATTGTATTTCGTACTGTGGTTGGACACAAATGGACCATTCACGTATTGTTCTGTGTGTCACATTTTCCGATGACACTGCGGACCTCAACTATATAATCTTGTGTTTCTCATCATTGAAGTTGCTGTTCTACAAACTCTCTCGCTTTGCACTCTTATCATTTACAGTTGGTAGAGACTGAACCGAGACTGGAGTGAACAATTCGGTAAAGAAATTCTTTACACCGAAAATGGTAAGCGTTCAAAAACTGTATTTAAACTGCTATTATTTGGATCGTTACCACAAAGCTAAGAAGTATTTTTTTCGTATTTACAGTGATCATTATAAACAATAACTTTAAATATTCGATATTTAAAATCCTACATCTGTAATTTATCAATACTGGAAAATTTCTGTCGATGTTATTATCCTCTAAATGCTGTAAATCCTTCTTAATTCAAAACTTTTATTAACATATTATCTTATTTATCTTTGAATTCAATATAAATCATTTTTATATAGGGAAAGCTGCAATGTGTTGCAATAATTTTGGCGACATTTACTCTAGTCAGAAACGAATATCCTGGAGAAATTGACTACACTCCTAACATTCAACAACACTTCTCCGCAGCACGGCCAGGTCAGGGGTATGGAGTCGGGCATGCATTTTTAAACGTTAGATATGGTGTATTCGGTGGTTCTGGAAGATGTAGTCGTCGTGAAAAAGAATGGAATGGGAGAGATGTATACGGTCACAGGAGAGTAGGATACAGTAACCTATAAAGAGGGGGATTTGGTTCTGTAGGTTTTGGAGGAGGTTGATATTTATTGTTATTATTTAGTTGCTTCTACTGTTCATAATTTGTATCCTAGTGTATCTAAACTTTTAGAAACTCAAATCACTGAATTCAATTCATGTGTATACAGTTTATGAGAATTACCTTCATGAGAATTAATTTATCATATTATTGGTGAACTGAAAATATTTATGAGTGAAACTTTATTATTTGATAGCCTGAAAATAAAAGTTAAGTAGTTACAGAATATTTTAAATTTCATTTTGGTTATTGTAATAATTTACTCAGAAAAACAGAAATTAAAGAAAGTTAGCTACAGCTATTATTTTATTTAATTTTTTTTATTGGTGTCACATGGCAATATACCAGTATATATGTTAAATTAAAATTAAACCAAAACATTAACTTTATAATTTTCAATTTGGTAAAAGATTTCACATTCCCAAACGTTAAATGATATGAAAAGAAATACCTTAGCAACTCAAAAGAAATTAGTAATGTGATGCAATAAACCATAAGGTTTAAACAAAAATCCTTTTCACTGTGTTGTGTTTTAAGATGAAATCTTAGTTCTCATGGATCGTTTGTTGTTTCTGTATCTCATATGGATTTCAACGAGGCACGAGAAGTCTCTATCATATAATTGTGTCACCACACATAGTCTTTTGTTGAGGCTATTTTTCTTTTTTAATGCGATCTTAACTAAGATACAAATGTTTATACAAAAAACTATATAAAGTATGTTCAACTCATCCGGAATTATCTATTTCTGCAATTTTATTTTCATTTTTTTTATTTAAACCATAATTTCTAAGTAGTAAAATTATGAACACGTCAAAATAACTTATATCTTACGAACCGCGTTTGAAGCTTCGGAGAATCTAATCGTTATAAAGTCTTCTTATCATAATCTGATTTATGGTACTTGCTAGACCAAAAGATAAATTATGTGATGTCTACATTCATAACGTTCTTATTCAATACATTATTTATGTCGAAATAAAGGCAGTTATTGCAAATAAAATTGCAGGGGCTTACAGACTGTCATGTGCGGACAATGTCGATTAAACTGAAATTTGAATATAAAAGTATGATAGTCTTAACCAGAAACTTAGTAACACATGAACGGGTAAGTTAGATTATAGTATAAGCAGAATGAGTGATTGAATTTAATTTAGTTTACAATTTACAATATATGAAGAGTGAGCGAATGAAAGAAAAGAATAACAAACAGAATGTTAGTTCAAAGCTTCCTGAAAAGACTAACAACAAAAAAGCCGTTGATAATTTTGAAACTGACAAATACAAACCTGTTATCTGGCTTGCATTAAATACAGCCAACACTTGGGCTTCTCGTATATGAGTGAAAAATCGGATTTATTGTCACTTTTATAACACACACTGACTCTCATCGAGGTAGAAGAAAACCATGGATACGTGGATTCACACTCAATCAGTAAATCACAAAGCTACACTTGTCACTATAAAAACTTATCATGACTGCATGGTCAACTCACTTACCTTTTAGAATTGCTGTAATAATGATCCTTTTCATACAAAATCCCAGCACTTCAATATATAACAATATTATTATCATTAAACAGAACATTGCATACAACCAGTTGCAATGCGGAATGTTGTTGTCGTGGATAGAGTACAAACAGCTCACCGTGTCGCTCTGTGCAAATGAACAAAGCAAACAAATTAAAAAAAAAAACGATCGCTAGAAACCACAAATGAAATACATGGTGGAAGTAACAATTTGAAAACTCTGTATTAATTTTCAACGGCTTACTTTGAATAAACACAAATTAAATTGGTTCAAACTGCCTTTCAAACTTATTATTTGTACAACAGTATACTATCAATTGAAAACCATTGTCCCAATCCATATGTGACATTTTACCCATTATATGGACAAATAGTTGTCATCGTTATTCTGAGGCACTGTTGTAAAATCGTTTATAAGAGTTTTGTTTTAATTTTGTATACGTACAAATAAACGACTCGTGTACACTTCAGATAACAAAAGTTTAAACTATATCTGTTAAAACAACGAGTTGGTCAGTTCAAAGTACACGAATTTATGCGTATTTGAGTAAAGTCTCTAAAATTTAACATTTATGTAATGAGATATTATTGTGTTATCTTTCCTATACATTAAAACGCAATATTACTCAGTGTTTAACAATAACTGAAGTATTATATTTTCGGAACTATATATCTTTCTTTGTTTCAAGAAACAGGAGGAATATTTATAATAACGTATAAACTTTTATATGAGTTGGATCAACGACAACCAGGTTAATATATTTTTTTTTATATTTATTCTGGTCAGCGCATGCAATACAGTTGAAATAATTTCATTTGTCAACTCACTTCATACTACAGACGATCTCATCACAGTCTGATAACTAATATGCTACAACAAAGAATGTTCTCCAACTCGGATAGCTAATACGCTATAATATTAATATCACCATTTCTCTTATATGAAGACGAAAACCACTATAAGAGAATAAAGATTGAATATAGGTTGAATTCGTGAAGAAAACTTTCTTATTATGTTAAATACCGACTCCATACCCTGACCTGGCCGTGCTGCGGAAGTGTTGTTGAATGTTAGGAGTGTAGTCAATTTCTCCAGGATCTTCGTTTCTGACTAGAGTAAATGTCGCCAAAATTATTGCAACACATTGCAGCTTTCCTATATAAAAATGATTTATATTGAATTCAAAGATAAATAAGATAATATGTTAATAAAGTTTTGAATTAAGAAGGATTTACAGCATTTAGAGGATAATAACATCGACAGAAATTTTCCAGTATTGATAAATTACAGATGTAGGATTTTAAATATCGAATATTTAAAGTTATTGTTTATAATGATCACTGTAAATACGAAAAAATACTTCTTAGCTTTGTGGTAACGATCCAAATAATAGCAGTTTAAATACAGTTTTGAACGCTTACCATTTTCGGTGTAAAGAATTTCTTTACCGAATTGTTCACTCAGTCTCGGTTCAGTCTCTACCAACTGTAAATGATAAGAGTGCAAAGCGAGAGAGTTTGTAGAACAGCAACTTCAATGATGAGAAACACAAGATTATATAGTTGAGGTCCGCAGTGTCATCGGAAAATGTGACACACAGAACAATACGTGAATGGTCCATTTGTGTCCAACCACAGTACGAAATACAATACAGAAAATATTTCTGCCAATAGGATGAGAATAAGCTGCAGTGGTCTGATGATACGAAAGGAAACTTTGTGCAATGAAATAATTGCACTTCATATTGAATGTCATCAAACACGAATATACTAGGATCAACAGGTTGGCAAGATCTAATTAACAGTATTATATTATGCACTAAGTAATGATAATACTTTGAGTCATATGACTAACAGATTATCTCAGACAAAAATATTTATACAGTTTCCATCATTTAATTGTTCTA
Source organism: Tachypleus tridentatus (assembly GCF_004210375.1). Classification (NCBI taxonomy): domain Eukaryota; kingdom Metazoa; phylum Arthropoda; class Merostomata; order Xiphosura; family Limulidae; genus Tachypleus; species Tachypleus tridentatus. The sequence continues at coordinate 21,422,774 of NW_027467782.1, read as the reverse complement.
CCTCAAATAAAACCCAAAAAAACAAAACAAGTGAAGTCTGATATTGATTACATTTTTCAACGCAGTAGGAAATTTTCTTAAAAAAAGAAAATATTAGTCTTGTATAATCACGAAGTCACATCACAGTAATCTTAAATTTTAAATTGAATCAATGTTATAATAATACATTACTTTTTTTGTCCTACCTACCATCGATATGTGTGGAATGTTTTCCGTCAAAATTGAGACATTAACGCCACAAAATTGACAAGATTTCTAACATTTTAAAAGTTTTTTTGTGAAATTCAGTAACTAATATTTAGAATCTTGTAATTTATTTAGAATTAACTTTTGCTGTTTCGTATTCTTTGCATCATTACATTAATGATATAATATCCTTATAATGCAACTTTCACAACTTTTAAACGGTGAATCTTCAGGTAGATGAAGGTTATAAAAGTATCAAAAGGTAAAATTACTTGATTCGTTAAAAATACACTGAATTTTGAGGTATGTTAGCATAAAATAGGAAGCATTATTAATGTGTCTATTGGATATAGATAAGTGTATTTTATTATGCTAATTAATAAGTATGATTAGTTAATTACTTCGACTGCTTTAGAATTAACTCTAAAGTTAATAAATTCTGTTTAGAGGGATGATATACTTAATGGCGAGAACTCTCAATGTTTTTTGGGCTAAAACAGTGAACTCATACAACTCCAGACCAACAAGATTTCTTATGAAAACAACTGATGTATATCCTAGAATACAATACAGATATTACAGACCATACAATGGATTCATCTATTCATGTTGTAGAGTGTGGCGTGATTATTGCTTCTAGTTTCCAGCCATCTGATGGAATTTCGACAATGAAACCCATAGTATAATTGGTAATTAATTAAGTTAAAACAACCACATGCTGAACATACGAATGTGGCTTGTCTGATATGTATATATTTAAAAAAGTCGAAATTTTAATGAATTAATTTATTTATATTCTATGGGAACACAATGTTATGAAGAATTTAATGATTTTTAACATATATGTTCAATGGTTTTCTGAATATGGAAGAACTAACGGTACTGTTATTTTTGAGACCATACAGTGTTTAATTGGAGGTTTGGAGAAACTATATATTTACTGTTCCATCAGTTGTGAATTCAACTTTACTTGCAAATCAGTTAGTATTAAACATGTATTGTTTGATATACTATCATTTTATCATTCAACTATCTGTTATACCTCTCTAACGGAAATTTAGGACAGCTAGTGCAGATCGCCCTTGTGTAGCATTTTGAGAACTTCCAAACAAACCGAACCGGAGATATTTTTATTGTGAAAATATTTTAAAATAGCTATCTTGAAAGTTCTGGTGGTAAATATATTCAAAATGTTAAGATTAAATATTTTAAACAAAATTGAAGAAATATTCATGTAAGCCAATTTGAAAGAGTATATGTTTAACTTAATGGCGAGAGATATCATTCTTTTGGGGTTACAGCAAATACGTCGCAATACTATAGACCAATAAGAATTGGCATGAAAACATCTGGTGTTCGTTCTAGAAAACTGTAAAGGGATTACAGACTATGTAATAGTTTCTTTATTCCAGCTTTAAAGTCTAGCGTTGTTATGGCCTCAAGTTTGCGTATGTCTGTTGGAACTTCCAAAATGACATTTATAACGTTGTGGGTAATTACCTCGATTAAAAACAAGGACATGTCGTCATTTGGATTGTTTGTTTTGAAACAAACACATCATTTTGTTACCAACTTAAAGTTCTTAAACGAGTTTGATATCTTTCTTATTCTCTTCACTTTAACTGCCATTCCTGCTTATCTTCTAAACTAAATTACACATTTCAAGTTCTACTGAGTTTCTGGTTATGACAATTACACTTTTATATATGAATGTCAATTTAATTGATATTGTCTTGGTATGTCCGTCGGCAGGCCACAGTTATTCCATATTTACTGACTGCCTTTATTTCACATAAGTAATGTATAGAACAATAACACTATGCATAAAAAACTTTACAGGAATCTGTTTGCATTGAATAATAGTTTATATTTAGGTATATCAAGTGCAATAAATCAGATTGTAATAAAACAATGTTAGGACGTTTGTAACACGAACACTGGTGTGATATATTACACTAGATATTCCAGCAAAATTGTAAATTTCTACAAAGCTAGACAAACGGTTTTAAGACATAACAGTTATTTTAACATTTCATAATTTTGCTATTTAGAAATTATCTTTAGGTCAAAAAAATGAAAACAAAGTTTCTGAAAAATACTTCCATGTCAGTTTAAAATAATGTTTGGGACATCATTTGTCATTATACCAAATTTCAGTTCTTATATAGCTTTTCTAGAATAATTTATACCTTAGTTAATATCGCACCAGAATGAAAAATAGCCTCAAAGTCTCCAGCTACGTTGAAAGCTGGGTGAGTTACAGGAAAAACAAACGATCAGGAAGTACTTGATTATCATTTTAAACGCAACATTGTGAAAAAGCTTTTGTTCATACCTTATGTCTTTTTCTGTGAAGGAAAATTATATATATGTATGTATATATATTTTTTGTAATTTATGTATAAATTATAAATACTACTCTTTAATAAATATAAATATGGTTATATGAATTTCTTTTTCGCATTTTCTCGATATCTTCTAACGAACTCCAATATTTAAATAAATTTTTTAACGGAGTCTAATACTTAAATAATATTTTTAATTACAAGTTTATTTCTCTTTTGTTATTGTTATTGCCATTATGCGAGTTCTTTGCTATGATTTTTTAGCCTAGTGTATCTCATTTGTTCTCGATTTCCTCAGGTATTTCTGTTACATATCATTTTAGGTTTCGGAATGATAATTCTTTTAACAAAGTGCAGATTATAAAGTTCATGTGTTTGGTTTATCTTAACCTATTTGTTCATTTATTAACATGTTAATTCAAAGCAAATAAAACAATATAATACCGAATGCTAAAGTTCTTTAATTTATGTAAATAAACCCAAAGACCAAAATGTGACATAAAATATTTTTAACGATATAAAGTGTATTGTTTAGCTTTAAAATAATAAAGTTTCAGGATAAATATTTTGAGTTTCACCAATAATACGTTCAATTACAGACGACAGCTTGTGAATTCTCTTAAAGTGTATTCACATGCTTTAGATTTATGGTTTGAGTTCAAAATACTAATAATAAAATGACGTGACTCTGTTACCGACAGGTCATTTTGATTGTTAGAACTGTACCCAATTGCTTTAAGATCATCGCTTCTCATCAAAGTAAACATCGCAAAATTATTGCAACACATAGCAGCTTTCTCACTTTAAATGAAAACATAATATCTTGATGTAATAGGTAAATGACAAAATATGTTAATAGAAGTTAGATTTTGACAAGGATTTACAGAATTTAGAGAAATATCACATCGACAGAATTTTTCCATTTTTGATAAATTACAACTAATGAATTTTAAATATCTAATATTGAAGGTTATTTTTCGTCCAAACAATTTGATCAGCAGTCACGTTTCAATCTCTTTACAGTGTAGATGATAAGCATGCAAAGAGAGAGCGCTTGTAGAACAATGACTTTACTGATGAAAACACGATTATATAGTTAAAGTCTGCAGTATCAATGGAAAATGTGACACTCAGAACGCTACGTGAATGTTTCACTTTTGTCCAATCACATTACGAAGTACAATGCAGAAAATATTTCTGCGAATAGAATAAGAAAGAGCTGCAATTGTCTTATGATAGGAAGAAGGAAACTTACGTGTCATGAAATAATTACAGTTCATAGTGAATATCATCAAACACCAATATACCAGGATCAATTGGTGGGCAAAACAGTATATTATGCAGACAGTAATGATAATATTTTGAGTCATATGACTAACAGATTATCTCAGACAAAATTATGATGCAATTTCCCATCATTGAATTACGTACCTTATATATAAAAAAACTCATCAAATGAAATCTCATATATATTACTTTTATCTATGCAGTAAGAACATTTCTTAAAGAAGAAAATATGAGTGTAGTACAATAACGAAGCGATATCATACTCATTTCCACTTTTAAACAGAATCAACGTAATAATAATATATGAATTTTTAACGTACCATCGAAATATAATAAATTGTTTACCCTGGAAAATAATGTGCTTACGTTGAAAAATGTTGAAAGGTCTGACATTTTAAAAGCAGTTTGATGATATACGTTAACTTCAATTATTTGTGACACTATTATATGATATTCAGAATTTTATCTCATTTAGAACTAGTTTCTTCTATTTCTTCTTCGTTGCATCATTGTATTTTAAACATGATAGCCTTATTATGTGAGTTTTTGCAAAGCAAAGTCCAATGTTGTCAAGATGCACAGAAGACAAACAGAACATGACAACATGACTACGTCAAGTTAAATGTGCAATGAGACTCCTGAATCATTCGAATATATCGCTGCACTTCATTTTTTAGGGAGGAAGTCGTTTGTGTATCTTATTACTCACTTATGTATTATTCAGAATAAAAAGAAGTGAGCCTGAATGTTTTTGTTTACTTTATTTCCTTTTCATTAACCTTGGCTTCATGAAGTGTTAGAGTAAAAGTTTATTTGTTTAGAAATGTAACTAAAACAGATTAGCAAATACAGTTTAATTAATCAGAATAGGAACGTAAGTATAATGTGTAGAACTACAAGATATCATTGAGTATGAAATGTATGTAAATAATTACAATGGAAAAATTTAATATTTTAAGTAATGAATATTGTAGCTATAGTTTTGGTACACACTGCCGAGAAGAAAATCTGTAACAGTGGATTTCTAGTATACTTTCACTAACTTGTAATTTTCTCACAGGTGTAATATTATTATTTGAAATAGCAATTTGAGATTCCTCAGGTAAATGCTACACTAAGAACTTCAGTTAGCGAGACTGTAGTAAAATAGCTACTATCTTATCACTTTATACTTGACAGACACATATAATTTATACGTTTGAAACAGATGAAACTAACAATGAAGACGATACTCGTCGTACTGTCAACTTGGCAAGTAAGTTAAACACTAGTTATGGAAGGGTGAAAATAACGCCTTTTAACTGTTGTTGCTCCTATGAGTAAGGTTATCAATAAAACACGCAACAAAATGTTAAAGCTAATTTTGTCGAGTAGAAGAGTCTGATGTGTGATCGATAATGTAAACTCTACGGCATCCTATCGAAGACAAGTGTTTTATGGGTTAAGACTTTGAGTGCAGTAAATTGTCATAATGACAGTCTAGACACGCTCCATGTAGTGATCAAGCGTTTTAAAATATGTCTTAGTTAATCAGCTGGTGCGACAAAAGACGTCTTATGTCAGCCATACTGATATTTTAATCATTATAATGAAACTCCAATGTATAAAAGATTCAGACGGAAGTATATTACACTTCATATCTTTGTATATTTTCTTTAAGTTAAATCAATTAAAATTTTCCAATTCACAAAATATATTTGTTATTAATATACTTTTGTTTGATCGTGTTTTCATTGATCTCAATCGTCGTGAAATCATGTGTTAATTACGTTGTTTTTCTGTAAGGATAAAGATGAGCGAATGAAATTTTTTCGTCGTAATTTTACTACGAGAATATATAGGAATACAAATATCGCTATTTACAATTGAAATTGAACAATATAAAAAATCGAATTTTAAAATAAAGAAAATTATAAAGAGTTTCATATATATATGTAAATATAACAGCAAGAGAAAAAAATAATTCTTTTAAGAAATAAACACCAGTATCAAAAACCTTGATGCCAGAAAGTATTGCAAGATCTTAATAAAACCATTTAGTCAGTTGAAATTTCCAGTACTTTTGGGTGTGGTGATGTTATAAGCGTGATGATTGTTCTATTATTCAGCTAAATGTATTATTCTTGTAGAAAACAAATTTTATCGATTTGTCCTCCGCAAATCAACAGTCCTATATTACGTATCGCTATGTTTAAGCCTTTGCTGCTCAGATGATGTATTTATAATATGTTATTCTGGTAGAAAATACCAAAATCAATTCGCAAGTCATGGTTAAATATGTATATTTATTATGTAGTTTGAGTTGATTAGAACTGGTTTACAAGAAACGGTTACGAAGGATAACTTTTAATCCTGTTGCTAGAGTAATGGATTGGTATATGAGTGTTCCTACTTTAAAAACTCATAAAATATCATTTGGATTACAAACGTATAACCTCCATGCAGATATAGCACCAGTTTGTTGGTTTTTATTTTCGAAAAAGCCTCTTAGAAGGCTCTTTACTGTAGCCGTCCATAATATAGCAGTGAAATACTAGATAGAAGGCAGGCAGTAATCAGAACCTGTGCGGACTCTTGAGCTACTTTTGATATAGTTTTAGACCATCTCTAAATGTGACATACAACTACTTAAATGAATAACTAGTGTATAGTAACAAAAGGACCAATATAATACAAATTAAAGACATGAAATATCTCTTCTTCACTGGTGTATTCGAATTTTCCCTTTTTCTTGCGAAAGCTGCTAAATAATTTGATACATTGACTTCTAATTGACCATTTCTAGAAGATAGATAATGAAATTTTGAACGTCACATCTGGCAGTGAAAAGTAAATGTATTTCATTACTTGTACTGTTGTAGAGTATTTGTTTGTTTTGCTTTTTGAATTAATGTGTGTTTGTTTCAACTATTTGCAAGGCAAAAATGAGACCGTAATATTTTGTAATTTTAAAGAATGAGATTAAATTCATAACAATTAAAAATATTGAATTTCTTACAGTTTTTAACATTTAGAAAATATTTCTATGTATTTTTATATTTTCAAAACAATATAAAGGAGCAAATATGAAATAGAGAAAGTTATTATTATTGTATTTCATTTATATTTAATATTTTTATTTTAAAATAATTGTTATACTTACAAATATTACCGAAATTTTCTTCATAATTATAAAATCGGGGTAAAACGAACAACCTAAAAAATGTATTTACATAATTTCTATCATTTATTATTGCTTTCATTCATGACAAATAAATATATGCCGGTTCACAAAGTACATATATTTTTGTTCTTGAAGTTTAATTTCGTGTTTACTTCAGAACATAGTTATTTTAATTAATCCAGCAGCGTGAATATTATAATGACATACTGAACAAAGCTGAGTGATAAATCTTCTATTTACACGTAAAAGTTAATCTTTATTAAAAAACCACAATGAAAATTATATTGTTCTTTGTTCACTTTTTGTTCCTAAATGAGAATATTTGTTGTTCATATGATTGAGCGAGATAATTTTTTCATTATATTAATATATCAGCGCAAATCCTCCTTTCAATGCAAAGTTACCAAAGATAACAGATCATTGTGCAGATCTGAAAGCGCTCGTGTGGTAATCCTTACCTCGCAGCTATAAATTGAAACTTTATGATCGTTGTTAAAAATGGTGTTTTCAGTTATCTCATTTGAATATGAATTAATTTATGTAGAACTAACAATGCATTCAGAAAAGAATGAAGCTAAAAATTACTTAGTTCAAACTGTTGGAGAAAATTTTAAATAAAGAGATATTTATTCTCATCTTTTTACAATGGAAGCTCTAACATTTTTATCAAGTTTGATAGACGACAGTTAGACCATGATCACAACATGTCTTAGTGTATTTAATTGTTCCTCTAGTTTCCGAAATCGTTTGAATTCAATGATCTAAATTCCAAAAATAATTTTAATAAGCTCACTGAAGTTTTTTATAATGTTCTGAATGATGGTTCTAGTTGGTGTGGTTATTAAGTCCACCATCTTTGAAAATGATCTTTACGTTAAAAAGATAAAAAAAGCTATACAATGTTGTATCTTCACTTTATTTGGTGAGGGGAAATTTATTGTATAACTTATTATTAACTTATGTTTGTTTGTTTCACTAAAAAGAAATGAGACTCTTTGTTTTATTTACATTAATTAAATTTTAGCCCAGCATGGCCAAGCGCGTAAGGCGTGCGACTCGTAATCCGAGGGTCGCAGGTTCGTGCCCGCGTCGCGCTAAACATGCTCGCCCTCCCAGCCGTGGGGGTGTATAATGTGACGGTCAATCCCACTATTCGTTGGTAAAAGAGTAGCCTAAGAGTCGGCGGTGGGTGGTGATGATTAGGTACCTTCCCTCTAGTCTTACACTGCTAAATTAGGGACGGCTAGCACAGATAGCCCTTGAGTAGCTTTGTGCGAAATTCCAAAACAAACAAGTTAAATTTTAATAACCTTAGTTATAGACTATAACAGTCACATGTTTCGTGAGAAAAGGAATGATTACGAACTACAGCTGGTTACAGTGATCTCTTAAATGTGTCTTTTATCGCGAAATAAATCATTATAGAAATTAATGGCTAGGATTTATAATTATATTTTTCTAACTGATCTTTTACACTATATAATACGCTGCCCAAACGAAAGATAAGTATTTTCGTTTATATTAATCACAATATTATATTATTATTATCTGTTATTCAAAATTTCCTTTATCCGTAAAAAAATATTTAATTACATCATGAGAAGGAACGTTCTGTGAAAAGACTGATTATCCCTTTTGTTAAGATAACCACTGCTCTCCAGAACACTCTAGTTGAAGAAAATTAAAACGGTAAATGTTTAAGAAAAACAACTCTTTCTATGCAAGAGTGACAACGAACAATATACAACCGCGACTATATTCATCTGTAGGTTAGAATCTACACAGGTAACAAAGGATAATAGAAATGTTTTCACAACCTGTAAATTACGTCTGTTTCTAAATAAGAAACTGATGAAATCCTTACCACTACGCCACCTCGTATAGATTGTAGTAGCGTGAAGAATTTCTTTCTTCCTCTTGCTGTTCTTTAAATAAAGAATAACAATTTATTTCTGAGTAGAAAGTACCAACTACAAAATACCATTTTCAAATCTTCACGAAGTTAGTTTATTTATCTGTTACTTTTAGATGTTTAACAACGGTCCACTAACAACCTTTACAATAGTTAACTTTAATTCTATTGCTAGAGTTCTCGACTAGTGTGTGAGTTTTGGTGGTTTAAAAGCTAAGACCACTCCATATCTCAAAAACGAGCAAAAATTTTATTAATTTCTATATGTATTTGAGGAAAGGTTCCTGTTTACTTTATCCCATTACAAAATTCAAGAAATTATCAGCTTCTTGATTTTGAAAGATTATGAACAATCATATCAGGTCTCAAAATACAACGGTATCAAAATTGATAACATCAGACATAATACATGGATCTATTGATAATATAAATAAAATTAAAATAGACATAGCAACATAATAAAGGTTTGGTTAAGGTTTCAACTTAGTTGTGTAACTCAAATTATTACTAAATGCCCACTACCTGAGAATAAGGCCTATTAATGCTTGCCCTTTTCATTATAACATAAATTAATACCTAAAATCAAATAAGCAAGATATTTTTCAATATTTAATTATTAAGCTGTCTACGGTAAGTTTCCATGATTTTAGTGTTGTAAGACCTTCATCAAGGCAACTGTAGTAAACAGATAGTGAAAGTCGCATCTGATGTTCATCTATTTCGTTATTTATACAGGTGAAAAATATTTGTTAGGATTGGTTTTGTCAATAATAATTGTTAGTTCTAACAAATAGGTAAATAAAATATATTCATTTAAATGTCGTATTTGAAATCTTACATAACAAAATGATAGACGGAAAATGCGTCGCTATCTTACATCAAAGCTGTGAACAAATTTCCAGATCAAAAACAAACAAAACGGTTATTTGTTGTAATTTTAAAGTAAGAGAGATATTACATACTATAAAGTTTTGAAATCATGATTAAATTAATACAAAGTTAAAATATTGAATTTCCCATAGTTTTAAACATATAGTAAATAATGATTTGTATTCTTCTGTCTGAAAAAACAATGAAAATAAAGAGAACACATACACAATGCAGAAAATGTTTCTTTTTCTTTTTGCATATTTAATATCTTTCTGTTAAAATAATTTATTTTCTACTTACAAACTTCGTCGAAGTACTTTTTCTTATTTTCGTATCTTGTTAAAAAGAGCAACTTGACCAATTATCTTTACAAAATTGATATTACTATTATTTTCCACGACAAATAAATATTTGTCGATATTTGAATATCGTATATCTTTATTTATGAAATTTTATTCCATTTGTAGCTATTTCATTAACATCATGACATTCTTACTCATGCTGTGCTAATAAACCGTAAAGAGGAAAAACTACAGCTTACATCAGATAGTTCGGCGAATCAAAGAATGCATTAGGCACTTACTCACAATTTTTTTTTTTTTTTCACTTCTGGTGATAAGAAAAAAATCGATAAAATGAATATTTTGTTCTTATAAGCTATTCCACCATGTTAAAAGGTAGAATAGGAAATCAGTCAAGTAAATATTATCACACCAAAACATTTGTCGTTATCCTTCTGAAATAAATAATTTCATTTTATTAACTTTTATTGTATCTATTAAGTTTATAACTCTAAACATGGAATTTAAATCTTTACTTAGACTTAAAGTAAGCTAATTTTAAAATGTGAAGAGCAATTACCAAAATTTGTCTGGTTGAATTTAATCAAAGTAATATACATTAACTTGCTTGTGATTTGTAATTAATTATTAAATCAGTGTAGAAGAGGTTTTTATAGGTCTCCGGCGTGTTAGCTATAAGTTTATAAACATAGAAGATTAAATTTCATTCATACCCGAAATGGCTTGGTGGTTTAGGCACTGATCGTGTACTCTGTGAAGCGCGACTTCACCTCCTTGTCATACTAAACATGCTTCTCCTTTCAGAAATGGGCGTGTTATTATGTAACGGTCAGTCCGACTACTTGTTGCTAAAATAGTAATCCGTTCAGTGGTGATAACTAGTTGTCATCATTTAATCTAACAGAGCTAAAGTAAAGACATCTGGAAAAAACAGTTCTCTTGCTGTATATAAGAAAGTATTTGATTCAACATTTCAAGCCATATTCAAGTTTTATCGATTAAATTGATTGTTCCGTGATCAAATAAGAGAAGTGATGACATTGATTGCACATCAGTTACAAGACTTTGAAGAGAAAGATTGTTTTAACATGAAAGTATAAGAAATTATTTGGTTTGTTGAAGTATACGTTTTGGACAAAATTATTAGAATAATAGATTATCCTCATTATCATGTTGTGAATAAACTATAGTAGAAGGATATGAATATAAATATATAAGATCGCTTCAGATCACTAGAAATTATCCAAATTTTGTCTCCATCAATTAACTATGATTTTAAGACAACAATTCTTCTACTGAATGTTGTAGAGAATGAGTCGATCATATTATTTTAAATATTCGTCCTGTTTAGCAAAACAGACAAAGAGATAATGTTGTATAACACTGAGTAATATTGTTTTCTTCACGTATATGAAAGGTGGGACAGTAATATCTCATCATTATATCAGCTTTCTGTCCTTATACAGCTTTGTTTCGCAAGGTTTGTTTTGAAGATTAGATTGCATTGAAATGAAAATATTTTCAACTATCGAACAACCTGAGCAGTAAAACAGTTTTAAGTATGCTCGAAAGCCATGTGAGATACAGGAACAAGAAACGATCAAGAAGTATTAGGTTTTCGTTTTAATCACAACAGTGAAGAAATAAGTTTTCTTTATTGCTTATGTTTTTACTCAGATGAGAAAGCAATATATATAATTTTGATAAAGAATGAAATGTTAGTGACAAGAAAGGAAAGTCCATATTTTAACAGTCAAATCACATTTCTCCTATAGTACCTTTGTCAGTAATTAATTATTACTGAAGAAGAGAGTACCTTTATTGTTTAATGCTGTTAGTTATACAACCTTTTTCTAATTTCTCTATTACTTTCAAAATTCATTTTCAATGACTTTGGGAATGCAATAACGGTTTTGACATTAAGGATTATTAGATATCTTTGACTGTCTACATTACTTAAATATTATTTTTATTCAGTAATTTCTTTCTTCTTTCGTTTAAAAATAGTTGTCATAATGTGAGTTATTTGTTATCATTTCTATCATAGAGTATTTCACCTGTTCCAGACGTAGCTATCAGAGAAGATTGATTTTGATATTACTAATTCACAAAACTGATTGTTACGTTGTTACTAATTCCTTCACCACCAAAACCTCATTTTCTATAATCATCATATCCACCAGCACCACCGTATCTTCCATATTCCTCTTCCACAACATCTAATTAAACATTTCTAAAACATCGATAATCAAAGATCGAAAGTTGCATCTGATGTAAAGACGTTCATTTCTTTCATTACTTGTACTATTGTAAAGTATTTGTTTGTATGATTTTGGTATTACATCGTATTCGTTTAAAGAAAGAGCTCAATAAAATATATTCTTTTATTATTGATATATTAAAATCTTACATAATCAATAGACAGAAAATGCGCTACCATCTTACATCAAATATATAAACTAATTTCAGGTAAAAAAATGTTTATTCTATTGTTATCTGTAAATGACAAATGATGTTGTAAAATAATGTAGATTCACCCTAGTAATCTTCACTTTTAAATAGAGTCAACTTAATAAAAACACATTTAACTTTTGTACAACTATCAAAATATCTCTAATGTTTTCTCTTGAAATTAAGACACTAAAGCCACAAAATTGATGAGATGTCTCACATTTAAAAGTAATTTGATGAAATACGGACACTTCAATTAGTTATAACATATTAAATTATTATTTACAATTTTGTAACTCATTCAGAATTAACTTCTGATATTTCTTCTTCTTTACATTCTTCTTTATTTTAGACGTGAAATCTTATTTCGTGACTTTTTAATATCAAACTCCAATGTCATTGTCAAAACACCTAGACGACAGACATAACCACATTTGACGGCAAGATTTAAGAAAGCCCTGAACTATTTTAGAAAATAAGGTTTTATTATTCTTATTTTAATTTTAAGTTTGTTTATATAGGATTAATAAAGCATTCGCAAAAGTATTAAGCTAAAATTTTTGTCAAAATGTTCTAGAAAATTTGAAATAAAGTAAAATTTATACGTATTTTTAACTTTCCCGTTTTAAATATTTTAGGTTATTTCTTAAGAAAAGCATAGAGTTAAAAATAGGGTTCTGCTCACTAGGTGTATCTAAATCTGGTTTCAAGCTTTTTTTTTAATTTTGCACAAAGCTACTCGAGGGCTATCTGTGCTAGCGTCCCTAATTTGCAGTAAGACTACAGGGTAGGCAGCTAGTCATCACCACCAACCCCCAATTCTGGGGCTACTCTTTTACCAACGAATAGTGGGATTCACCTTCACATTATAATGTCCACACGGAAGAAAGAGGGTTTATGTTTGTTGTGACTGAGATTCGAACTCGTGACCCTCATATTACGAGTCGAACGCCTTAACCCACCTTGCCATGCCTGGCCTTTAAGAGTTGTAAGTCTGCAGACATTTGGCTGCACCTGACGAGAGTGAGAAAAACTATGATATTTACCTTTTTCAAAGGGACAAAAAATGAAATGTAAACCATCTAAAATATTGATGAAAGAATATAATTTTAATGGTTATTAGAAAATTTCATGTATTTGAAAATAAGTAATTATACCTATAAAGAATTCGTTTAGAAAGTCGTTTATTCCATCCTAATTGTTAAAGTATGTGATACCAAGGAACAAAATCAGTTATTCAGTAAGACGTTATTACAAACGAATAAACTTTGTGATTTTCACAATCAAACTTGATATTAATTTCTAAAGAACATGTTTAATATTCCACAAATTTATGTTGTTGTTTTCTCTTGTTTATTTGTTGCTATGAGCAAAGCAAGACATTTTGATATTTGTGATTTGGTCACAACTTGTATCAAAATTTAAGTTTTGTACTGGTAAGCTTCAAAGTTACCGTTAAAGACTGCCGTTTTCCGTTTATTCTGTCATTTAACAGAATGAAAATGTTTGCCATGTCCAAGAGTCTGACTTTCCCACTTCATCAAACTGTTTAATTTAACATAAAGGTTGTTCAATTTTTGTAATCAGAGAATTAATTTATCTTTGCAGAAATGAAGTTGGTATATACGTAAGCTTATTTCAACGAGGTTTTATAACATTAAACGTCAAAATTAGACACCACTAAAAGTAACATTCCATAATGCTATTCCAGTGCTATATCTTGTGCTTAATGTTTTGGTTTTCGATGGTATATCTGTTATTGTTATATAGAGAATACAGGTATTGGATAGATAAATCAGTTTTCAAATTATTATTAATTCTGTTTCTCTTTTAGGGTACTAGCTACTTAACTTATATAAAGTTAGCTACCTAATGGAAAGAAAGAAGTACTAAGTAGACGGTGAATTTAAGAAAACAAATATTTTCTTTGACTTGGTAGTGAACAGTCTATATTTGACTTAATAACTAATTTAAAGAAAATTAATATATCTTCAACAAACTTTCAACATATTAAATGAAAACAGTTATGCGTTGGCTTCTGTTGACAAACTAAAAAAAGTCTTTTAGAACTACTATATACTACTTAAACCTAATACAAGGTAACTCATGAAATATTTAAAGGTTCTCAGAATTTTTTACTATGAAAAAGCAATGGCGTGAACGTCTATATAACTAACAATCTGTAGATGTGAACAAAATAATAAATACGATGGTGCTACATAGAGTTCTAAAATTTAACAATATCTCAAAATCAGAAGTTATGATTGAGTCTGATTAAATTTAGTGTTGTGTTTTGATTAATATCACAAACAAACTTCCATTAAAGCGTTTTTACATTTTGGCTGTACTCAAGATTCATAAATAAAACAAAATATATGTTGTATGTGCAACATCTATTTCTTTAGCATAATTTTAACAGGAACATGACTATCTTTATGACTACATGTCAGAATTTGATTATATCTTTTCTTGGTGTAATTTAAATGTAGTACTGAAAAATTCAAGTGCTGAAAAATATCTTTTGAATAACAGAAACCACTTTTAATATATTAAATTATTACAGTTTACCTGTGTAAAATTTATAAAAATTTGAGCCCTTGAAATTGAATCACAATTTTACCGGAATTTATAATTTCCAATCACTGTTAGTGAAAATATGTTTGATCCCATCGTGGGTAGTAGAGTATAAAGAATGGCTTGCGCAGATAGCCCTCGAGTAGTTTTGCGCGAAATTCAAAAGAGACAAACAAACGAACTACAGTGCTAAAAATATCTCTTTGAATAGGGTAAGAAAGAACTGCAGTGGTCTTATTATATGAAAAGGAAACTTACGTGTCATGAAATAATTACAGTTTATAGGGAATATCATAAAACACGAATATACGAGGATCAACAGGTGGGCAAAATCTAATTAACAGTATTATATTACGAAATCAGTAATGATAATACTTTGAGTCATCTGACTAATAGATTCTCTCAGACAAAAATTCAGTTTTCCAACATTTAATTGTTCTACTTTAGATAAAAAGAAGCAAACAAAACTTTTCAAGTTAATTCTGATATTAATTAATTTTATCTTCGCAGTAAGAAGATGTCTTAAAAAGGAAAATATGAGTCTTGCATAATAACGAAGTCATATCATAGTAATCTCACATTTAAAATAGAATCAATATAATAATAATACACTGTATTTTTGTTTTGCCATTGAAATATCTCGAATGTTTCCTTCGAAATTAAAATATTAACGCAATAAAATTGTCAACATTTCTGAAATGTTTAAAGTTATTTGGTGAAATGCAATAACTAATATTTAGACTTTTGTAACTTGTTTAGAATTAACTTCAACTGTTTCGTCTTCTTTGCATCATTAAAGTTTGGATATGATAACCTTATAATGCAACTTTTCAAATGATGAATCGTCAGGTAGATGAAGGTAATAAAAATATCAAAACGTAGAAATTGGTTGATTTCTTAGAAATACACTAAATTTTCAGGTATGTTTGTTTGTTCTTTGGAATTTCGCACAAAGATACATCAGGGCTATCTGCGCTAGACGTCCATAATATAGCAGTACAAGATTAGAAAAAAGACAGCTACTTACTACTACCTACTGCTAACTCTTGGGCTACTATTTTACGAACGAATAGTGGAATTGACCGTCACATAATAATACTCCGTTGCTGAAAGGGCTAGCATGTTTGGTGCGACGAGGATTCGAACCTCGGATTAGAGTCGAACGCCTCACCCTACCTGGCCATGTTAGAATAAAACAGAAAGCACTGCTTATATAACTATTGGATATGGAGAAGTGTACTTTATAATACTAATTAGTGAGTGTGATTAGTTAGTCACTTCGACTGCTCTAGAATTCTCTAAAGTTAATAAATTCTACTTAGTGGGATGATTTACATGATGGCTACAGCAGTGACCTCAGACAACTCCAGGCAAATAAGATTTGTCGTAAAACAACTGGTGTATATCCCAAAATACAATACAGAGATTAGAGACCGTATACTGGGTTCGTCTATTCATGCTACAGAGTGTAACGTGTTTATTGCTTCTGGAATCCATCCATCTCATAAAATTTCGAAAATGAAACTCATAGTATCATTGGTAATTAACTCAACTAAAACAAGCACATGTTGTACATACGAATGTGACTTCTCTTTATATGTATACATATATATGTATGATATACGAAAAAAAAGAAAGTTTAATAATTTAATTAATTTTAATTTTATGCGAACACAAAGTTGTGATGTATTTTGTAGTTTCTTAACATGTTTGTCATGAATGGTTTCCTTAATATGGAAGTACTAATGGCACAGTTAGTTTCGAAAACATACAGTGTTGAACTGAAGTGTTGGAGAAATTAGGTATTTACTGTTCTGTAAGTTGTGAATTTAAATTTACTTGCAAGTCACTAAGTATTAACTATTTATCGTTTTATACACTATCATTTTTACCATTCAGCTATCTGTTATTTCTCTCGTCTAACTTCGGGACAGCGAGTGCAGGTAGCCCTCTCTAGCTTTTCGAGAACTTCGAAACAAACCTGACCAGAAGATATTTTCATTGTGAAACGATATTGAACTAACTATCTAGAAAGCTCTGGTGTTAAGTATAGTCACAATGCTAAGTCAAAATATTGTGATTAAAATTGAACAATATTCATGTTTGCCAATTTAAAAGGGTGTATGACTTATATAATGGCGAGAGGTCTCATTTTTGGGATGCTGTATACAGAAATAAAGTCACAATGCTACAGACCAATCAGAATTATCATGAAAACATCTGGTGTTCGTTCTATAAAGTGTACAAAGATTACAGACCATGTAATATGTTTGTTTTGTCATTTTGTAGAATGAGGAGTGCTTATTTCCTCGAGTTTGCATCCATCTGTTGGAATTTGCAAAGTAACACTTATTGCGTTGTGGATAATTATCTCGATCATAAGCAAGAATATGCTGTCCTTAGTATTGTTTGCTCAAAGCTACACAAGGGCTATCTGTGCTAGCCGTCCCTAATTTAGCAGTGCAAGACTAAAGGGAAATCATCTAGTTTTCACCACCCGCCAGTCTGAATTGTTACTCTTTTATAATTTTTTTTTTCATTTACAAAGTATTTTTGTTCCTTATACACGTTTCTTTATTCGCATCTTCAATTATCTCAATCTTTACAAATAATATTTAAATTACATGTTTTTCTATTAGGAACAATTCAGTTATTAATAGCTACAGAGCCGAAGGAATACTAATATCAGTAGATACACATCAAACTGAACAAAATAAGAAATTCGAGCTTATTTAATGAAAACAGATGTAAAGACATTCATATATATTTATATAGGGAAATATAACAGCAAGATAATTTTTTTATCGTTTCTGAAAATGAGCACATAATTATCAAAACCTTTATTTTAGAAAATATTGCAAGTTCTCTATAAAACCATTTAGCCAGTGAAACGGACCAGCACTTTCGGATATGGTAAATTTATAAGCGTAATGGTTATTCTATTATTCATTTAATTGTATTCTTCTTCTTGGGGACAAATTTTAACGACTGATCCTTTTGCTGATCAACAGTTAAATGTTACATGTGACTGTGTTTAAGCCCCGACGTTCAAATGATGTATTTATAAAGTGTTATTCTGGCAGATAATACCAAATTCCAATTTGCAATTCTAAGTCAAATACATGTATTTATCAGATAGTTTAAGTTGTTTAGATCTGGCGTAAAAGCAATAAATGCAGGAATAAGCTTTAAATTCTTTAAATTTCCACAAGTTAAGGACCAATTTTTACTAGTATTAGCCTATAAGGTTTTATATCATAGAAAAAAAGGGCTTCTATTTTATTGTTATCTGACGTTAAGTTTACGCTGGTATAAAACTATTATTTCTTCCCTCTTCCACAGGTATCGACAAATTGGTGCATTGGAGGACTTTTTTTTGCTCTACTTCTTGTAGCAGAACATTTTTTGTTTTTGTTACATTAGTGGTTTAAACCAGAAGAGGTAAACACCCTTATTGCTAGTGTGTAGAATTCATAGAGAATATAAACATATACACACACACATAAATACAGCATAAACCCATTTAAACAACAGAAATTATTATGTAAAGTATGCATGTATTAAGCAGACAGAGATATAATGTTAAAATATTGTGCAAAGAAATATTTCTATAAAAAGCCCATATGATCTTGTTATACTTAGAAAACATACACAACACACAGGAAAACATGTTGCATTAATGCCATATTTTTTTTATAAATTAGATGTCCATATTCTTATTCAACTGTGTTGGCATAGGAACAACTTGTTTTAAACCTAGTTTTCTTGCTGCTTTTCCAAGTGGTACAGTACATCAAAATTGATTCTTTTTAATGTTA
Source organism: Tachypleus tridentatus (assembly GCF_004210375.1). Lineage (NCBI taxonomy): Eukaryota > Metazoa > Arthropoda > Merostomata > Xiphosura > Limulidae > Tachypleus > Tachypleus tridentatus. The sequence continues at coordinate 21,403,866 of NW_027467782.1, read as the reverse complement.
ACAGTATTGCTTACTATGCTATCAGCCAGTTTTTAATCATGCTTCCATTTGTAATATTATTTAGTTAATGAATTGCAGAGATGATATACACCTAATTTATAGAGGTGTGATAAACATACAGCATTAGTAGTGGTGTGAAGAAAAAATGGATGTTCTAAATGGGCTGTATGAAGGGGGAATAAAAAAATGTGTTGCTGGACAGTGTTTTTTTGTGGATTGAATATGTCTGTACCGTAAAATCCGTTTACCGAAAAAGATACCCTGTAATCACCATGGTGAAGGTGAGTTCTGAGTGAAGTTATTTGCATTATAACTATGTAATCAAAAGCAAACGCTTCTAAGTCCAGATCCAAATGTGAGATTTGTTCCCCCCCTTATATGACAGAATAGCCTACTCAAACAAGACTCACTCATTTCCTACATTTTAAATGTTCTAATCAATAATATATTAATGGTATTAACACTAGCTGATTCCAATAACATACTTCCCTCTTCTCGCAAAATTAACTATTTTCATCCAGTGCTGCCATCTATAAACAGTTTCTTTCTTTACACATGCCCAACTTTCCTGCCTTTTTTCTACCTTGACAACTTTTTTACATTATCTCTCATACCCTGAATTTGATTATCATGAAAACCCTGAGGGATTTTGGGGGATATCCTTTCCCTTCTTTACTCTATGTTGGCTCATTTGTCGTCTTCGGCTCTGGCTCTGCATATGTGGTTTCTCTGTTGTTGGGACCTTCTAGATTGGGATGCAACCTTAACTCGAAACTATTATCTTATCTTAGGTGTTTACATATGGCCCATTTCTGTGGTAATACATATTGGACACAATCTCTGAGTCTTTTTGAATCATGAACTGCAGCAGTACAACAACAGTCTGTTATGTCTCGGTCCCAGTACAGCACCTATTACCATTTCTCTTCCCTCTTTTTCCCAACACTTACTTCTTCCTTCTCCTTGAGGTCCTCATTTCATCGTATTTTTTGAGAATGCACATCACATCACCTGGTGAATTCTAATCTGGTGAGAGCTTGGCTTACCAATTTTCTTCACTACTGGCATCCTTTCATCATGGAACATTAAGGTCTTTAAGTTTTATTGGAAGGATTCATAATCCCATTTTATTCCTTCCTCAAATGTCTCCTATACCCATTTCTTTCCTCCATATTGAATCTCATGACCAGGCAGTGTCTGTTGGAGGTGGTTCAGAAACTATTATCTCAGCAGGACATCGAATATGTTGTATATCTTTCACCTAGTTTTATACAAGACTCTTTGTTGTTTTAAGAAAACCAGGACTGGAAGCCTATCATCAATTCGTCTTTCCTCAATTACTTTGTTCAACTGTCCCATTTTACTGTTTCTTACCTGACAGTGGGCATTTTCTCTGGGCTTATTAATGAGAGGTATTGATGTCACTAGTGTTTATCTCCACATCCCTATATCCCCATGGTCTCATCAGTATCTTCAGTTTGTTTATCACATGGTGTTTTGTTCCCTTCTCTTTTAGCTTGCTTCTGCCCCTTATATTTTTGTCAGGAGGTCAGAGCTTATATTCACTATCTTCATGCTATGGAGTTGTGATTGAGCCATTATATGGATTATTGGCTTCTTTTAGCTCTTTCCAAACTGAAGTTTGCTAACCATACCCATCAGCTTCTTCTCGTGACTGCTCAGATGGGCTATTTAATCATATTAAAGATGTCCTTCCTTCAGCCTACCCAATATCACATCCACTTGGGTGTCTTTTTTCAACACCAGTCATTCAGGTCCAGCCTTTTCCTCTGCAGCTTCATTCCATGGAATTGTTAGTTCATCATGCTCTTTCAGCTCTCTCACTTTCTGCTTGTAAGGTTCTGTTGTTTGGGGACGTGGTCTTCAGTGATGTCACTAGTCATACTTTGTCATGCACATAGGGACCCCTTCGTTAAGCTCTTCATAATCAGTAGAACCTGCTTGGGATCCCTTGTAAATTCCTTTTATCCTTACTTCTAGCTTGATTAACAATCTCTGTTGATGGTTGGACAAGATCCTTATGTTGGTGAATGTCCCACTTCCTTCTCCTTATCCAGAATTACATATTTTCACAGATGCATTCCTTCAGGGCTGTAGAAGGCTTTAGATCAAAAGGTCTTTGCATATCAAAGTTCTTGAGCTTTTTGCACTCCATTGGACTTTAAATAACTCAATTCCCTTTGTCCCCTGCTAACATCAAAGGTTCAATCCCCTTCAATGAACACAACATTGTGGCTTTGCTATAAGAAAAAAACACACACACACACACACACACATATAAACGTGCTTGCTTCCTCTCACCAGACAATGTCTGTTGGTGATTCTTTCTGACAATTCTACAATGGTAGCTCATATCAATAAGCAAGGGGACACGTGGTCAAGAGATACGTGTTTTAAAATGTTGGATCTACTATATTGGACCCGCATAGATCACATTAATCTTGTGTGTTACATTCCAGGTGCTTTCAATCTCTTAGCAAATTGCCTTTCATGCCCCAATCAAATATATCTGATGGAGTTATCTTTAGATCCCTTCATTTTCTGGTGGTTTTGTAATTGGTGGGTTTTCATTTTCCCCACGTAGATTGGGCATGCTACCTACTTCAATCACAAGTTAGCCCTCTTTAGTCCCCAGCAACTCAGCCTTGGGCTTTAGCTGTGAATGCCTTCAACTTGGATTGATACCATAAATTCTTTTGTGTTTATCTTCTTATCTGATTATTTCACCAGGTAATCTCTCTCATCCATACCACTCTGTCAAGTACTTCTCATCACTCCTTATTGGTTACCTCAGCTGTGGTTTCCACAATTACAACGACTGCAATTTTTCCTCCAGTATCACAACCTTTGTATCCCTTCCTTCTTCATTAACTTTGGTCACTCTTTCTACATCCAGCCATTCACCTCCTTTGGCTTTACATTTGGCTTTTCTCTAGTCCTTGGTGTGTATATCAAGTAGCTTTCTGTTTAGCTCATCCCAGACATCCTTCTTCAATGGAGGTGTATCAACCCAAATGGAAAATGTAACTCCAGTATTCCCTACTGTCCAACTTACTGTGACTAGAGTGTTAGAGTTTCTTATGTGAATTTTCAACCATGTGTCTTCAATCTCATCGTCCTCAGGTTATTGGGCCGCCTTATTCTGTACCTTTGATTTTTCTGATATAATTGAGTATTTGCTCTCCTGTCCTTACCATGTTAATGTGTTCCTTCCAGATTTCTCATTCCCCTTATGGTCTATTCCTCCAGACTGAATATTAATGTGGTCCTCCATTCCCACAATTTATCTTTGTTTCAGCCACTTTCCTCATGTTCCATCATTCTCTTAAAATGTATTTCCTTCTCCCCTTAGGTTTTGGATGTCAAGGGTCAGATTTATTTATCATTGATGTTTCACATATGTTATACCACCCTACATATATTCTCATTTATTCCTCCAAAGACCTCAGATGATATGGAGGGTAAATCTCCTTTTGCCTGTTTCTCTTTCTTATATTTCTCATCTATTTTGTTGTTTCAATCCAGATAGACTTTTATGTTATACTGCCCAAACAGCTTTCTTCCACGGTACCTGTTACCGACTCGTTATTACTCGGAAATCTTCCTCTTTTGGGATCTTTCCCTTCACTAGTTGGGTTTCACATTTTATTTGATTGACTTATTCTTACTTGGTTTCCTCCCGGAATTTGTTCCCGATGTTTTCACATCAGATTTGATACTTCACTTTTTCCCTCACATATCATCTTCATCAGCCATGAAATCCTACAGTCAGGCATGTGGACTACATCAAATACATTCATCTCCCATTATTTATCGCACCATATCGCAGTTTCTTCTTTGTTGGGTTTTGTCTTCCACCTGCACCCATTCTTCAGGCTTCAGTGCAACTTTGAGCAGGTAAGTTTATATTCTATTTTTCTTTCAGGAACCCTTGCTTTACTTACTCATTATATGGATCCCATTCTGTGGTGAGTGGTGCCTGACCATCTGTTCTTCACCTTGTCATCCCCCTATACAACCGTGTTGACTCATGCTTTACCTTCCATGACTTTGCAATGCTCACAATTGAAATGGGGTGTTCCATAAAATCACTTGTATGTGAATAAACTTGCAATGTAATTGCTTCATAAACTTGCCCATTACAGATGGATGGATGAACTGCACGGGTAGAGCAGAAGGGAAAAGCTGCCCATCCCTGCAATGCCTTGTATTAAATAAATCAGTATGTTCCACTTTTCAAATTAGGGTTTTATTTTAACCCATTGCACTGTCTCAGGTGATAACATTCCTCTAGACTTTCTACCACTTTTCACTCCATTTCTTCTTGTGGAGTATAGAAGACCCTATTACTTTATAATTCCAAGCCACAAGGGTGGTCTACCATAGAGGCACTCTCCTGAATGGATTCCAAACAAAGATGGCTGTAACCATTCATTGCAGAGTAGAGTGGTGGTGTTTTGCAGGTGTAGGTGATATGCTATTCTTCAGTATGCAATATATACACTCACAAGGGAGTGAGGTGTCAAATTGCAGTTAACCCACTGACTGGGAGTCGAGTCCTCATCCTATTCCCCACATGGATGTCAGTACCCGTGGATGGGTTTTGGAAGGGAGGGAAGTACTGTATCAGGAGTTATAACTTTCCTTGACTGAAAATATATTTCCAATAGGTACTTCCTTCTGCTAACTCTTCCCACCATTCCTCTACCCACTTTCCTTCAGTGCTTATGTCTTCCGCCAAGCTTTGAAGTGATAGTTCAGTAGAGACATATAGAGAGTCATGCTTTTATTGGCAGATGAGTGATGCATGATGATTTAAAAGAGAGAAATGTTGAATCATTTGATTTCAATAAGAGGGAGCAGAAAATATGTGGCATGTGTAAAGACAACATTGTGTGTAGAGGGCAGAACTATATTAAAATACATAATCTTGTGAGAGGAGGGAAGTACCTGTCAGAAATACATTTTCAGTCAAAGAAAATTAGAACATTAGCTTTCAATTATTGTTCTGATAAATATTTCTCCTCAAACATAAAGTTTTGTTCAGTTGGATATTTTACCTGTAGACTTCAGGATAGTAGATAAAGTTAAGAGATTTATCAAGATTTTACCAACACAGGTACTTTATAAAGAAGTTAATGGATTTATCAAGATTTTACCAACACAGGTACTTTATAAAGAAGTTAAGAGATTTATGAAGTTTATATCAACACAAGTACTTTATAAACAAGTTCATGGATTTATCAAGTTTATATCAACATAAGTACTTTATAAAGAAGTTAATGGATTTATAATCATGTTTCTATCAACATAAGTACTTTATAAAGAAGTTAATGGATTTATAATCAAATTTATATCAACACAAGTACTTTATAAAGAAGTTAGTGGACTTATCATAAAATTTTGTCAAATAAATTACTTTATTTCTCTTGTGTAGCTTTATCTCCATGTTATGTCCACAAGGAAGGGACTTTGTTTATTGTTTTTATAATTTAGGTATTTCTGTATTGTTACGTTTAATGACAGGTCTTTTGCATTAAGAGATTAGAATCTAGATAACATAAGATTTTGATCTGTTTATAGGATATTGACAAAGCTGCAGATGTTAGAAAGAAGTTCCAGTCTCATAGATCAGTACATAGTAAGAGATGACCTTTCTAACAGATATTGTAAGTCAGCATTTGTTGTTATTTGGTACTCCTTGTGTTGTCCTCTATACTGTTGTTAACTTATACATACCACATTTGTTTTCTACAGATATAAAAACATAATAGCAAGGAAACTTCAGCCGTGGGGGCGTTATAATGTGACGGTCAATACAACTATTCATTGGTAAAAGAGTAGCTCAAGAGTTGGCGGTGGGTAGTGATGACTAGCTGCCTTCCCTCTAGTCTTACACTGCTAAATTAGGGACGAATGGGGCAGATTGCCCTCGTGTAGCTTTGCGCAACGTTTAAAAAAAAAACAACAAGAAAACAAATCACTCTTTTAGTAATTAATATCCAGGGATGAATATTTTCGTTATGCATCTAGTATCATTTTATTATTTTACAATTATATTAAAAACTTTAAGTATGGGTTTTGATACAACTAGATTATGAAACATTAAATTTATCTTTAAAAAATCATCATATACGAGACATATCTATACCACTACTGAATAGTATTTCATGAGTGTAAGTAGATTTACTATACAAATTATCAAGAAAACCTTTAAATATGGGATTTAGAATGAGCTTTCAGCTCCATTTATAATAAGATATTATGAAAATGTATTTATTTCTATCTTTTAACACGTTTAATTATTTGCATATCGACCCATCTTTTTTTTACAGTTCATTGTGTCTTTCTCACATTGCAGGCTAGTTCTCGAAAGAACAAAGCCAACAATAGACAAGAGGTGATACTTTTCTCACATTCCTCGCATCTCTGTTTATTGTTCAAATAACAAGCCCAGTGGTATTTTAATTACTGACTGATAAAAGAAATATACAAACAATTCACAACACAAGTATAATAATGTGTTTTATATTTTAAAACTACTAATTAGAATACTGTGTTTCTCTTCCCATTTATTCAAATGACATACAAACAATGTAAAATATTATATCGTGGTCAATGTTGCTTCCTTACACCATATATATAGTTAAACATGAAACAATGAAAGAAAACTGTACTGTTTCATAAAAGTTAAGCACAACTAACTTCTTTCAGTGTCCAATTATTAGAGAAACATGTCAAACATTATTCCCATTTTAAGATTCTTTAAAAGTTCTTTTCCCATTTGTAGACTATCCTACCAAACATTTCTTACAAGCATGAGATGTGTGAGATTTATTTCAAAATAAACTGAACTCTGGCTTTCAGATACGCAGCACGTAAATATGTTTAATATTGAGTAAAACCAGCTGCCAGCTCTAACTGTCTGATGTAAGTAGAGGATGAAAAGTCTGTTTATACAATACAAATTATACTACTTTGTAATATTACTACAGACATGTTTGTTTTGTATATGTTACAAACAAACTGAATTATTTTATAATAGTAATATCATATGCTCTTCTCCATTAGTTTGGTAAACAACTTTGTCAAATTATTTAGCACCACAAAACAGTCACCTTATAGCAACATCAAGGTACAGCACAGTGACAATCATTTAGCCACTTTTTTCATGGTTGTAGTACTGTTTGTTTGTTTTAGCATCTCCCACTATATTACAGTATACCATATTAGCAGGGTAACAATCACATTACCATTTTTTTCCTTGTCAGAGTACTGTGTTTTTCTAGTGTCTGCCATTAGGTTGCAGCAGTTGTGTATAGTAACAATCATTTAGCCATTTTGAATTATTATAACACAATGTATTATTATGTTACAGCATACCAGTCAACTATACCTAAATTATTGTATATAATACTAACTGTTCTCTCCTGTATTGTCTGCTTACCATTTTACTTCACCACATACCAGGTTGGCAATTTTACTTTGTATCCACATGATGATGTTTCTTCCAGTAATAACTGGGACAACACTTGAGAAACTGTATTAAGTACCATTCTAAAAATCTCATAAAGGCCCTTGGTGTTTGTTTTGAAAACACATCTTTACAGATAGTTTATACAGATGACTCTCTTAACACAACTATATCAGTGTGTTGAATCATAAAGAAGACAGTTTAGATCGATCATAGCTGCTATTTATTAGACCACAAGGTTTGTTTATATTCTAATATCTGTATGTAACTTTACAATTAGTTGTTAAGTTATATTCAGAAAAACACAAGGAATTCAGTACTGTCACAACAACAGTTTATTAGATGATTCAAGTTCATTTTCTACTATCTATATATTACCTTGAGACCAAACAGTTATGAGCTGGCTATTAAATCAAATGGAAAATTAGAAGAGAACTATAACACTGACCCGAGTTTAATGTCGTTTTTTTTATTATTTGTGTTAATATCACAATTTAATTATAATATCAAACTTCCCTTAGAATCACACTCTTTCCTATTCTATAACACAATAAATGGGCTAAACAAAAGTGATTTAAAACTGAGAAATAAAGCAACACATGAGTCAAATAATTTTAATAATTTAGTGTCATAAACGTTTTTGTCTCTCACAAAATTTTAAAACTATATAGCCAAACAATCAAAACTGGTCAATATATTTTGTTAGAAATAAGTAGAAAGTGCACTTCTTGGCCTAATTTCCCTTTATGGCAGACATGAATATGGTAAGCTCTGCTCTAGAACTGTCCATTTTTAACAAAACTACAGCAAAGAATGATAAGAATCTTTATATTTTATTAATGTTAACTGAAAGCCTGGTTCACTCACTTCTCAGAAATAATTGATATCAGTGTTCTTGACATTGAACAGTCACATTTTACTAATTCATTAAACACACAAAAAACTCAATGGATATTTTCCATCAAGCCAGTAATTATAGGAAACCAAAATATGTAACAAAGGGAAGAATAAAGTACAATTATACTAATCACTGTTTGATGTTAACTGTCTGAGCTGTTTTGGGACAGTTTCTACCAACTTCTTCTTGTCTCGTTGATTCTTTTTTAATGCTAAAAATATTTTTCTTCTTGTCTGCTTCTCTCACCCTTAAGGGAGTAAAGAACATTAATTCACACTAAAAGTATGGACAGGTCAAATTAATAATATTTTAAAAAATTAGTAAATTATATTATTAACATTGTACAAATCTTTTTCATTCACAAGCCTGAACAAAACCTACCTAAAAAAAAATAAGACCCTTTAAAAAAATGTTGCATTATTTGTAACTTGTATTTTTTAGCAATAATTTTATTTTTAAAACAACTTGAAAGGAAGTTATACACTTTTCATAAATAAATAAACATTGCAATTGGTTCAAAAGCATGCATTATAAAATATAAAGTGTAAACACACCATTGTAAAGTAAAAAACAAAAAAAAACTTTTTATCTTTATAACACAAATTCATCAATCAATTAATTCTTTTATAAGTCTGCACACACAAATTTGCCCTGAACAATGTTTTAGGTAACACTGCATTACACATCATTTGCTACTAGAAAAAACTCAAGTGATTCTTGGTAATTAAATAGTTTTGGTTTCAGATATGTAATCAGAACTTGTCCATCACCTCCAGATTTTAAGCTACTGTAGTATCTCACTACTTTATCAACAATATGTGTAATACCATACAATCAGCTCAGTTCAATAGGTTTATACTGTGAAATTAAGTTTAAATAAAAAGTTTAATGAACAAAAGGAATAAATTTTTGATAACTTCAAACAGTAACTGTATTGTATTGGTGTAAAACTCCATATATATTGTTTATATGTGCTACTTGTTCTTGATAAAATTATAATGACTTGCACCAATTTTGCTTCATTCCCATTTTCACCTTTTCTGCCCAGGAACATTTGAGGAGTCCTTCAACTGAGCTTAAAATGGGCAGAGTGATACACCTCTCTGTCAACTGCTTTTCACTCACTCACTCACTCAGTTGATTACTTTGTCTGGCTTTGTGCACACTCAAAACAAAGTCCATCTTCCTCACATCATACCTGTGATATAATCAAATAAAATCAAAATTTTGTTTTTAAAATATTTTAAACTAGTTCTCTAAACATAATTCTTTTATACTTTTTAGAAAATTATTTTATGTACTGACTGCTTTCACTTCAAGTCCAAAAACCACCTAAACAGTTTATGCTACATTTGTGTTGTACAGTTTCCAAATCTGGCTTCACACAGTGGCTAAATAAAAGAAGAGCAATTGTGTCATTGACAATTTCAATGATACAGTGTGAGCCCAAAGATCATCTAACTAACTGTTATTTTTGCATTAATATTTCTGGATATTCAGACAAAACTAAACAATACACTAAATATCCAGAGATTGCATCTGTGAAGAAACCAGTATCTCATGGGGATGATTTCCTTGTGTCACATCCAGCAGCAAAGTGGGAAATAGAAGTTATACTGCAAAAAAGACAATGAATCATCTTTACTTCCTTCATTTAGTAATTTTACCCCTGTTGCATCTCAGCATAAACTGCCTCATTTGATCACACAAGATGAGCTAAATGATCAGATTTGTGACTTGTTTTATACTGAAACAGCATGGGGAACTTTCATTTACGGCAATGGAATTTATCATAAAAGTCTTGCTTCTCACTACAGCATGCAAGATACTTTGTGTTTCTGTACAAATGTTGATGCACTAATTGAAGAATCAAGTACTGAATATACTCTCAAGAAAGAAAACATTTTACCAATTCATCTAAAGTTAGTGTGAAAACTGTGCTTTTACATAATGGGAACACTAAGCCATTGGTTCCTGTTATTAATGCTGTAAACATAGTAGAACATGCAGCTTATACCTGAAGCAATCAAATATCCACTACTGCTAAGTCTATAAAGTGAGTATACTAAACACTGTAGTCTGTCTGGGATAGCCAATATCATAAAATTCATTTTAAAAAAAAAGGAATGGCCAGTGAGAGAATTATGTTCCAGGAAAACAGAAAGTTGAGTTCCAACTTTCACTGAATCATCAAGATATGTTTCTTCCCTCACTCCATCTGTCTTATAAATTTCAAAAATTCAGTGAAGTAAAATCTAAAAGGTGGTATCTTTGTTGGGTCACAGATTTGGGAAGTGCTGATGAATGGTGATTTTGAAACATTACTCAGTCAGAAAGAACTTCCTGCAGGAAATCACTCAAACTGGTTGTTAAAATTTTCTTAGGAATTTACAGAGATGAAAACTATGTTGTGACGATTAATGATATCTCTGAGAACAAGAGGAAAACTGGGTCCAAGATGTCACTACAGTTACACTTCTCACACTTTTAATTAAGCTTCTTATCAAATGATCTAGGTGCAGTGAGCAATAATCTTGGTGAGCACTTCCCTTAAGTTATGTCTATAATAGAACAGTAACATAAAGAAAGACAGTGGAATCATGTGATGACAGAAGATTACTGTTGATTCTTATAGCATGAAACTAACAACATACATAAAAGATGCAAAAAGTCAGTCAGGTATTTTGTAAAAAGAAATAAATAATAATACCATGATGAAAGTTTTAAACATAGCTTAAGTGTATTTTCAGTATATAATTACACATTGTTTTTTAACATTCTTAAATGCAATTTTCAAGAAATAAATAAAGTTATCAGAGACAGTTATTTTCACAATATATAAGAATATTTAGAATAAACCTAACACAGCTCAAAAACTAGAGGTGATCAGTAATATTCAACAATTTTTAGAATCAGGATCAACAAACTACTCATGAACAGTTGTATTTCTATTGTAGTAGAGAAGCTTTTGTGCACAGTGTAACTTCTAAACATATAATTACTGTGCAAAATTACTCAAACACTTATATGCTTTACATATTTCTAAAAAATTACTTTGATTGAATGACTTAAGGATATTTCAACACATAAACAAAAAACATGAATTTTATCTCATAAGTACAACTCAAAGCTGATAGTTAAAACCATATATAACTTATATTATAAAGAAGCTTACACACAGAACAACGTTAAATATAAAATTTTCAAAATTACTTACAGATCAACCTGTACAAACTATATACTTCATGATATTCCTACAAGTACCTATATTCTTAGTTATGCCAACTAACAAGACATGCTTTAACAGATATGAGGTGTTCTTGCATTATAAAATCCCAGGCACCTAGTTATCATAAAAAAAGGTTAAGGAAAACTATCGTATTTATATGCAAGAAAGTATCAATTAATTGTGCAAATTTGTGGTAAGCACTGTTAAATATATGAAATATAAACAAACATTCTGAATTTAAGTGGTTTTCTACTAAATAAAACTAATTATGGCTAAATTAACTAACACATTCATGATTATTAACTTCAAAATGTAAAATAGAATTTTAGTTATAAACATTATACCATAAATTTAAGATTTTATTTCTATCTACCTTAGAAAAATAATATATTGATAATATTTATCTACTTTGTATTCAATGTTTTATTACTCTCACATTACACGTGAAGATGAAATTCTAAGAATGTTTATTTAATGTGAAGCATTGGAACCTATCATCTTGTGAATATGTGCAAATTGTATGCATGTATGATTAACTGACTACACAACAGACATTCAACTATTATTAAACTCTCGACAGTTAAAATTGATTCATTAATAATTATGGTATTAATACAGAGAATTCTCAAGTTATGTTTAATATATAACTATGATAAAAAACATCTACAGAGAGAAACTTTTTGGTAATAAAATCTACAACTGTTTCCAACTTCTGATCAAAACAAAATACCTACATAGTTCAAATAAAAATTAAACGAGTAATGAATATTATATACGTCTAACATATCACCATACTTATGATGATTAAAAGGTAATGATTCATCTGTTATGGTACCCTCAATGCAACCACATTTTTTGCTATAATCCCAAACACAAAATTCAGCTAGCTTAGGAGGTTTAGTTTTGTTCTAAACACTTATCTTAAGATAACAATGCAAAATAATCCTCATAAACAAATATATATATCAAACAATTTAACCAATTCTAAAATAAACTAACATTAAGGAAAGAAAAAATAAAACATTACTTTAATCACAGTCTACAACTATTTATCATCTTACCTTCATTCTTTCTAAATTTGAATTTACATCTGTCAAAGGCTAGTTGAGAAACTAAATAAGACTTAACTTTTAATTTAAAAAATGAAACTTGACATCTTGCAGGACATGTCTTGGAGTAAGACATCAATAGTATCAGGTTTCTTAAGGGCAACACATAACTAGGTAACTAAACATACAACTTTTCAGGTGGCTATACGTTTCCTTTTTCCTTTTTTAAAAATCAAAACATGCATAATAATTATTGGAAAGACTTTAACAATTTATAATAAAGCAAGTTATAGTGACATTTAAAATTAACTTTGATCACTTTTATGTTCCACTTACTTTTCAAGCAGAACTACAGCAACTTGTGGGTTCACCCTTCAATACTTACTATTTTCTTGTCCATAGTCATGAAAGTAGGTTGCCCAGTCCCATGTCATGAAAAGATCTAGAAGTTATAAGAAAATATAACTACAAAAATTCTGCAAGATAAATTCCAGTGCACCAAAATAAAGTAAACTGCTATACATAAATTAACTAACAAAATTACAATAAGAAGGAATTGTACACTATAAATCAGAAAGTAATAATAAGAAATCAGTTTTAGTGAAAGGAGACTGATGGACTCTGTGACTAAACTAAAATAATTGGAAGATGTGATATGAAAAAATATATGGAACTATTTTACTTGGTAGAGTTTCCACAGTTAATACATCTTTAATTATGTTTGTTTGTTTTTCAATTTCATGCAATGCTACACCAGGGCTATCTGCACTAGCCATCCCTAATTTAGAAGTGTAAAACTAGATGGAAGTCAGCTAGCTATCCCTAATTTAACAGTGAAAGACTAGAGGAAAGTCAGCTAGCTATCCCTAATTTAACAGTGTAAAACTAGACGGAAGTCAGCTAGCTATCCCTAATTTAACAGTGTAAGACTAGAGAGAAGTCAGCTAGCTATCCCTAATTTAACAGTGTAAGACTAGAGGGAAGTCAGCTAGCTATCCCTAATTTAACAGTGTAAAACTGGAGGGAATTACGCACTTTAAATACTACACATTCACACTAAGACACAACTAGCTATCATCTGATCTTAACATTAGTAACAGAAGGTGTATTTAATGGCCTAAATATAAGCATTGGGTGTAAAACATTATTATAACAAAGGCTTAGTTGAAACACTACTCCATTGAAACCCTTGGTAACTTTTATCTTACTTTATCTATACCTCAATGTTAATAAACAACTTAAAAAAATATAAATAAAATGCTATTTAACTTATGGTGGTGCAATAAGTGAGCCTAGGGTATTATTTGTTTTATAATTAAGCTTAAAAATGTACTGTGCGATAACTTACTCTAAGCTCAATAAAGACAAAATATCAATTCTAAATCTAAATAATTTCTGAATTAAATTGTTTTGTTCTATCACCAAAGTTAACAAGAATAAAAAACAAACCAATATGTATATTAAACATTCACAACATAAATACCATAGTTGACCTAACAATATCAATTGGGAGTTTTGTTACAAAACAATGATATAAATTGTATACCATTACTATTAAAAAAAGAAGCATGACACAAACTGTTTATTATATATATTAACACCAGAGGGACATTTAGAGTGTTCCTTCTACCACACACATTATACTCTTTAACACTGTAAATACCTGACAGCCATAAAGCTTCTTATTTCCAAAGAATGCAACATGTAGATCTTCAATGATTTCAGTTTACTAAAATGTTTAGTTAAAATAAAGTTAAGTTATTTGAATTTTTAAGTCTATCTCATGCTACTTTTATCATTTTTATAAAGTACTTCATAACTTGTTCTTAATGTTTCATGAAAAATTTAAAATCTTCCCAGTAACAGTAAGCAGAGCCAATCTTTATGCATATACTCAAAAGGTGATTTACAAAACTATAACTTTTATCTCTGTATTTCTATAGACTGGTGGAACTTTTAAGCGAATAGGTCTATTCAGATACCAATAACTATTTTAAATCTATTCAATGTTACACAGCGTGGCTTTCAAATGCATTACTAAACTTTTGGAAAAGAAATAGCAATAACTAACATACTGAGCAAGACTTTAAACTGAACAAAATACACGATTCATTTCAAGCAGGCCAAACTAGCCTAACAATCTTTTGACTGTTTATGTACATGTGAAACTGAATGAGTGTTTAAATCTTTATCAGTACTACATATAACCCAATAAAGGTGACATAAAATATTTTAACTAGATTGACTATTCCTTTTTTAGGATAATAAAGAGCAATGATTAGTAGGGCACATTACAAGTACAGATGTTGATGTCATTTATGTCAATAATAACAGAAGACATTCCTGTCATGTTTAGATGTACATAAAAAATGTGTGCATCACATGAAAGATGGCAGTGACAACAGTTAAAAAGATGTTAAAACAGTTTTCACATAATAGAAAAATAAAAAAAAAAAAGGAACGGAATTACAGAAAATGATAATGTAAAAAAATATACAGGAAACAATACTAATATATGGGAAATAGAAAAATGAATAAAAATATAGGTGATATTAATATATAGGAAACAATACTAATATATACGGGAAATAGAAAATGAATAAAAATACAGGTGATATTAATATATAGGAAACAATACTAATATATGGGAAATAGAAAAATGAATAAAAATACAGGTGATATTAATATATAGGAAACAATACAGGTGATATTAATATATAGGAAACAATACTAATATATGGGAAATAGAAAAATGAATAAAAATACAGGTGATATTAATATATAGGAAACAATACTAATATATGGGAAATAGAAAAATGAATTAAAATATAGGTGATATTGATAAAAAAATAAAAAATACAAAGTTGTTTTGAAATTTTTTTAAGAGATGGACAAAGGTCATTAATTCTAGGACTAAGAATGATGTCATACTGTTATAGAATTTAGCAATGCTATCCAATAAACATCCTTAATTTCTTTCTAAAAGTGGAAAAGATTCACAAATAACAATGAACAGTTGTGTTGAAACTTGAGAAAATTAAATAACCTTAAACAATATCAAACCTAATGAAGGGCAGTTGCTTGAAACACTAGTTAAATAATGTAACTGTTTTTATCCTTTTTTTAACTTTAGGTGTTTATAAAAACAATATTTCTTTTGTGAAGTAAGAGAGGATTCCATGTACTGTAGACCAGCACAGTGCTTCCTTGTACCTAGAAAAGCATGAGACCTGTACAAGTAAAACTTTATACAACCTTCCCTAACAATGGCTAGTGACCAATAAAAGCCAGCCTATTAACCTGAGACACACATCCTCTAATACAAAGAAAAAGCAATATGCAACAAAATTCACATGATACAAACGTGAAACTCCCTTGAGTTAAAAAAAGAGAAAACAGACCTCCATGATGGTCACTGAATATTTAAACTACTGTATGTATATATATATCAACCAGTCTCTGTATCAAGAAGACTAATGATTGATTTTCAGCCACGACTACAAAATAAATAGTTCTTTGAGATTTCCAAGAATAAGGAAGCAGATTATTTGTCAAAACACAGGATAAAAAGTAATGAATAACTGGTATCTAGTCGTTAATAAAAAGTTCTCAATTAACCATCAGGCTGAAGTGACCATACAGGTTACTAACCATGACAGTTCATGAGCATCAGAACTATGGGATGGACAAGACAAATACAAAAACTTGTTCACCATTTACCATTCAGATAACTAGACTAGACTGATGTTTCAGGCAAGACTAAGAAAAGAGGATTCTAAAGTATTCTAGAGATGTTTCTGAAGCAAATTAGAATGACCAAATACAAAGTTCACCAAAATAATTATAACAGAAATAAACAATCTGATTAACAATTACTTTGAACTTCTTTTAAAGCCTGTAGAAAAGTCCAGTGATTTAGTCAACAGAAAAAATAATAAAAAAAAGAGAATAAAAGCAAATAACTTCATGAAGAAATCACAATTCCAAGAATTACATGACAAAATAAGTCACTCTCACATACAGCTGTGATAAGACATGTAACTGGATTACTCGAAGTTCAAGAGAGCGAAGTCAACAAAAAATGTATCAATTACAAACATATATGTGACATTTATAATCACGAGTACGAATGCCATAAATACATTGACGGATGTCACTGACAATGAATGTAAATCTCGTGTATATATTTGGTTCCCAGACATATAAAAAGTGTTCTTGACTGAAGCTAACGGGCAAAAAATTC
Organism: Tachypleus tridentatus; assembly: GCF_004210375.1. Classification (NCBI taxonomy): domain Eukaryota; kingdom Metazoa; phylum Arthropoda; class Merostomata; order Xiphosura; family Limulidae; genus Tachypleus; species Tachypleus tridentatus. The sequence goes on along the minus strand of NW_027467782.1, from coordinate 21,386,952 downwards.
CAGATTAAAATGCACACAGAAGCATTTAAATGACATAGTCTTAAGTACTCACATCAGAAACTCACTGATGAGTAGTGTTGATAAACAAAATAACACTGAAAGTCATATCTGTTTATCTGATCAGAACAGCATAATTTTAAAATTAATTTATATGCAAGTTACTGAATTATGTGCAAAATTTAACTAAACATCTTTACAATCCATGCATGTGAATGAAATTAACATTATAGTATATAATTTAATGTTTATGTTATTCAAGTTTTAATTCTTTGTTACAACAGAAACATTTAAAATAAATATTTTGCTCACATAGTTTGCTTGTCACATGATCCAAGTTATATAAAAAAATCTCCAATTTAACAGAAACTGACTGTAAACACATAAGCTCACAATGCATACAACTGTCTAGATGCCAATGTATTTTCACATGTCCTTTTGAGACAGAACTGAATCCACTGCAAAAGAGAAATAGATTTTACAGCCTTTTATGGGTGCTATGCCAATCTTCTATACTTTGGAAACAAATTTATGACGTACAAGTAATTAGTTAATACAAGTGTACAAAGATGTTATAAAGAGCTCAGTTTACACTCCACTCCACCAACAGTTAATATGAAATTGGTGTACAGTTTTGTACTGAAGTCGAAGTAACAGCCTGCAGTACTATTGTCTACAGCACTTACAGTGGTTTGTTACCTCAAAATGCTATAGTTAGAGACAGTTGAATTGTACTTAAATCTAATTTTTATATTTTAGTTGACTATGTATAATTTATGTTTTAAAAATCCTATTTGAGTGATTTAATTGTTTTTATAAGCTTAACTTGTTACACAGATTGTGAAAGCTTTATAAACAAGATGGTATCTATAACAGCCATCCTGTTTTGGCAACACACCTATGTGGGGAATTTCTCAAAATAACTTCTTCATAAAAGGCCTATTGGTATCAGTTAACATATCAGAATAAATAGTGACAATGAATTTTAAAGGAGAGTTAAAAATAAACTATAAATGAAAAGATAAAGACATTAAATTATGAATATGTGAAAAAGATGACTATACTAATAAATTTCTATAAAGATGTAAAAGGTATGTACACATTTTTGTTAATTTTAAAAACATTTCCCTGCACTCTCTGTTGATGATGACAAATAGAGTTAGTAATACGGTGCATAAAAGAGAAAAAAAAGAACAAACATTTACCTTAAAAAACAACAATTGATGTTCATTTATGAGGTTCTAGAGGTTATGCAAATGAAATGTAGAAACAGTAAGTTAAAACATATTATTTTTATACTTTATGTAAAAATTACTTTGCATGTGAACTACTCAGAGTCCAAGTGTAAATAACTACATTAAATAATGAATTTTTATCAGAAAAATCCAAAAAATATTTACAAAATAAAACTTTTGCTGAAACTACTTACTTTAATGAAAGTTTGTTATCAAGTTTTAAGGAAATAATTTCATTAACTAGTTTCATTTTTGAAAGGCATTTCATGAGAGTTGCATACTTTTCTTCCTATGAGCATATATCATTCTTCAAGGTTTAATGTCTTCCATAATGTAACTGTTAATTACATATCTATATACATAATATATGTCTATGTTACATACATATACAATATTAATGACTATTGTACAGCAACCACATAAAATGTATTTAGTCCAAAAGCAATGTTTACATTACTTGTAATATCTTTTAATATGAACTTAAATAGTAGACTTTTGTAAAGGTTTACTAACCTGCCTAAGATCAGCAAAGCACATCTGAGTGCACCTTCTTCAAACCCTCTAACAGGTTCTGAATTAGCAAACACTATTGAAGACAAAAAAAACTCAGTTTAGTTTATATCCATTAGTGAATAATTATTATCTGTATTTGTTTTAAAGGCCTTAACATAAAATATTTGGATTGCCAACACAATTCAGTTTTATTGAAGCATAAAATGCTGTTTCGTTTTTGTCTTTGATCTGCTTAAACATAGTCTAGAAAGCCAACATCCAAATGCAGTGGAGATTGTGTGAAAAGTGTATCAAAATGTGTGGAATAAGATTGACCTCATCAACGTTTGTAGAAACTTACTACAATGAAAGAAGTATTTTCATAATAATGCATTATTATGGCCATCAAAACTGAACATGATTTACAATGAAATAGTTCCAAGGGCAGCAGGAAACCTGAAAGTTGTTCTTAAAAGATAAATGAACCCTTAAACAAATAATACTGTGTAAGACTATTAAGTATTCTGATTATTTACACAACTGAAAAATAAATAAGAACAAAACTACAATAAGAATTTCATTAATTAATCAACAACAAAAATAAATCTCTTCACAGAGAACTAAATCTAATTAAAAAAATACAATTCATAATTGACCTAAAACTTTAAGAAGTTAATTATTCTTGGGTATCTTTGAAATTAGGTTTTGATAAAAATGGTTTTATGTTTCAGATGTGGTTTAAATAAACAGTTTCAATTTTAAGGTAATAACATTAAAGTGTGATGGTCCATAAGGTACAAATTTTCCAAACTCTTAAAATTTCTTGATTTGCATATACTGTGTTAACCTTATTTCCCCAGATGTTAAAAGCTTTAAAAAATAACAACAAAAGCACTTTCAATTTTGTCCATAAATCATCCATAAAAAGATCATAGCATAATGTGTTTGCTAAATGCAAAATTTCCACCTTCAGTCATTGTCTAATCAAACAGAAATACCTTTGTTGCAATATATGGAAAATAGTCAAATAATGAAACTGTTATTATATTAACGTCTATCTTTATATTGTGCTGTTTGTGTCCCAAGAACCACAGTATTTACATTATACATACATTGTACCTCACTACTATAACAACTGAATAAAACAAGCTAAACCAGGTTAATATATGTGATTCATCCTCACTGTCAAGGTGAATTCAGAGAAAGTACACTTTACTTAAAGAGATGGGACTAAATATTTGTCCACAGAAAACCATCCTTTCATTTTCACTACTGGCTTACATTATGCACTATATCTTATTAGTATGATAAAGCTGACTTAAAACTGTAAAATGTTCAAAGTTGCATCACCTACTTCAATCTTTTTTTATCTACCTTTGTACTAAACTCACTGACTTTAATCTTTTTGGTCTTCTAGAAATTTTTCCCTCCGTCCAGGATGTTTTTTGGCCTCTAAATTAACAAGTTAGGGCTGAGAGATGCCTTGGGTCTCTTTTACAACTGGATGATATATCCATATCAAGGCTTACAATATAAAATTGGATATAAGGCACCTTGTTAATTTGGAGGCCAAGAAAACATACTAGAGAGAAGGAAAAATTTCTAGATGATCCCAATTTTCATGAAAATATAGGTGATTTTCAACAAAATAAGATATTAAGCAGGGCAACAGTGAAAGTTATGTTTCCTATACAGAAAATGTATTTCATATAACTAGTCTCATTTAGTGCTGCCCTTTATGTGAAAAAAAAGAAAGAAAAACATGCCACAAGCCTTTTTCCTCCCTTCCTTTGGAAATGACTCATTTTAATGTCCCTCGTGCAAATTATCGTGGATAATCCTCCACAAAGGAAAGTGCTATACACTCATTATACGTGTGACTTCCTCTATTCAGTTCTATCAAATTACTGTTTTGAGTTTTAGTGGAGAATTGAATCACTCATTTTCAGTGGAGAGGAAGTACATTTTATGTATCGAAAAACTAACTTCTGATATGGTAAATTAGCTTATATAATCAGATAGAATCACACACTGAATTGGTGCAAGGGAAGAAAAGAAGCACCCTTTGAAAGAGTACAAAGGACACACCTTATGTCTAAAGAATTAGATATGTAGATATGATGTGGGAAACTACACTACTTCTAAATCAGCCATACTCTTCACCAATCTGGGAAATGTGTTGTATATTCTGGTAGACAAAAACTGAGAAGTAAATCCAATTAGTATTGGGGAAAAATGGAAGTGTCCCCAGACACAAAGTGGCTAGGACATGATGGACTGTACTTGACAACTACATCCAAAATCTGTGCTGCTGGAAACTGACACAGATAGAGAGGGTGGGTGTAGAATGAGGATCATACCATCTTCACCTGAAATTAATGAGACCAGAAGGGATATCAAACCCCTGACTCCTGAAGAGAGAGTATGATAAGAATAGAAAATGGTATATCAACTTAGAAAACCTGATGTCCTGGATTGAAAAAATGTGTATGAGAGAGAAATTGACCAGAACCAACCTAAGACAAATAACATCTTCAGAATAAGCTACACAAAAGACAGTTGAAGGGAAAGAACCACAACAATCCCAAGTTCCTCCACCATGCTGTATCAAGGCGATTGTAGGACGTAGGCACCTATTGTTTGTTGGCCCTACCAGCCATATAAGTTAAACCAAAATTAACTTTTAAGGAAACTTTTCATGGACCTATAGTTTTCATAGGCCCCAGGCACTGTGCCTAATAAATAATTCAGCCCTGCCTCCACAATAAGATAAAGTATAATTGAAGGAGGAAGTCAAACATATTCACTACAATGTGCAAAAACTTATGTTTTTTGCTTTTACTCTATATTATAAAACAAAAAAAGGAGACTTAGAAACTGATTGAAAGACTATGACAGATAGCCAGTCTTCAGTTTTAATAACAACAACAAACAGCTGGAATAGAAACTGTGAAAGAGATGATTTCCAGATTCAATGTTCTGTTGGACAGAAGGTCTTGAACTACCTCCAACAGAAGCTGGCTGTTAATGGGATCCTGAGGAAGGAAAGAAATGGATATCTGTGATAAAAAGAGGAAGGTAAAGGAAGCATAGGACATGTTCAAAGAATCCACCAATCTGTGGTGAAACACTGCCAAGGGGAAGAAAGTCACACAACTGAGCTCCCATCCAGTTATCAACTGGTACTGTTGATATTATGATAATCTACACTGAAAAAAACACCTGGAATGAGGAACAGGTAAAAGCTGGGAAGCACCAGGATGGGAAACAGGAATAGGGGCTTGTCTCGATTCCAACTGTGGCAAATGAGCTACCAAAAACGAAAGGATAGAGTGTTCCTAGCATGCAATTCCAAAGGGTCTGGAATACGTTTGAAAATATACTAAGAAACAGAGCTACACATGATTTCCTAAGTGGGCAGCAAATAAATCTGACAGAAGGCTGCATTTTGACCCAGTACGTTTCAACAACAGAAAAATTATGTATGCAAGGTGAGAGTAGAGAATGAAAATAGATTCCAACACCTATGAGTCTTAAAACGGATAGGCTACTTGATGGTTCGTCAAACAAACTATTCACAGCAAATAGGAAGCAAGACATGCTGGAACTCTCAACCAATTATGAAGTAAAATGCTTTGTATGAACCCTAATAACCAAAGAAAGTGGGAAACTGAATAAGGTAAAGAAGAACTAAGAACTATCATACAACAAAAAAGGATGAGGATTGTAGGAAATCATAAAAAAGGATAAAACATCACATACCTGAGGAATCATACCTAAATACGCAATATTAAACCGAGCTGACTCTGCAGGAGGTGTATAGGGTAACATTAGAAAATTCCTGTGGTGAGAAAATGGTATAAATATCTTTCTCGGAATGAACAGGTTCAGATTGTTCATGAGATGAATAACTTCAAGAGAAAGTGGCTGACTCACAGATTGACCAGTCTCTCACTGAATAATTGCAAATAATTCCATTAACAGGGTTGCTTGCACCTCCAGCCATAGTTACAAAACCGGAACTCTGGGCTATATCTACCTCACGTGCTTCGTAAGCACTCACGAATTTTTCAAAAACAAACATGTACAATATTATATCAACTATACCTTGTCCTATCCATTGCCGACGATCAAACACAATAAGAACAATATTTATATAAGCAGCTTGTCACAGCAACGAATCTTACGGTGAAGACGTTTTCTAAACTGATAGAGTGTAATCACAATTCATTGTACTTGAGAGAAGACATTGATATTAGGCCTATGATGTTATTAACTATACGATTTTTATATTCAGCCCCCTAGGTATCTTCATGGGAGAAAATAAATAAATTTCTTTTTCTTATAATTCTGTTCCAACCAGTATGTAAACAGTTTGTTTATGATGCTTTTATTTTTTAATATTTTAACTCAAATTTGGGAAACTTAAGGGAAGAATAGAAACTTTTTAAATTCCGTATATGTAATTTACCTGCCAGGCGAGTTGTTTGAACTATTTTCACAACAATAATTGTGATTATTTAGCAAGTATTATTGTGAAACAACAATGTCTTATTTTGTAATAAAATAACGTAAACATTAGATGTTTTTTCACACGTATCAATTTGTATATTTTAAATTCAAATCAAAGCTCTTTAAAAATGGAACTGTGGTTTCTGTTGCCTCATCATAAATTTCACACCTTTTAGTTTCTGTAATTTGTCTCCGTAACTTTTATCAGCTCTTAGTGTTTAATCCGGAACTCCGTAACTTTTATGATATATTGTTGTGAGGTTTCTTTGTTGCCTCTAAGCATGATGCGAAACAACAATATCTTATTTTGTGATAAAAATAACGTAACCACTAGACGTTTTTTTCACACATTTTTGAATTTATATATTTTAAATTCAAATCAAAACTGTGTAAAGATGGAATTTTGGTTTCTGTAGCCTCATCATAAATTTCACACCTTTTAGTTTCTGTACTTTGTCAGCTTTTACCGTTTAATACGTAACTCCATAACTTTTATCAGCTTTTAGTGTTTAATCCGGAACTCCGTAACTTTTATATCATATTGTTTGTTCTTACGTGCTTACAATATTTATAATATTAACAATGAAACAGTATCTTAGCAACACAGATAATTAGGAGACATTTTGTAAAAAGTTAAAGCTACTACTGCAAGCAGATTTTAAGATACAGAGATGGTGAAGTTCTTTTTCAAAACATTGATTTTTATGGCATTCTATGCTCTAATAATAGCAATGCCTGCACACATCAAACTTAAGCCTGAAAATATTGTACTTGGCGCCCCACAGGTGATTCCGTGTGTCCCTGACGGCATTGGAATCAAAAGATATACCTTTGATGTTTTTCAGTATTATTGGTTTGGCCCCTACGGTGGAATATCAACAGACGATAATAAAATTCGGATAAACAAAGCCACGGGAGATTTGATGATTTATAAATTTGATTTTTCTGATACCGGTGTGTATAAGTGCGTTATTGAATACACAAGAAACTGGGAGATAAAAGCACAAAAACCAATTTTCATCACTCATTTCTTGGAAGGTAAATGCTTATAAGAATCGATTTTGGTAGTGTTTAGAAGTAAAAAAAAACTTTAAATTATGGATCGGATTCCATCCATTTTTACTACAATTTATGTAAAGTGTTATAAGTTCGATATATATTTAATGATTGTACATTAATTTTCCAAAATCCATGAAATCACCTTTCCAACTACCAACATACAGCTCACCGCCATTGTTTCCGCGTTAAGCCTGCAGTGTTAAAATGTTGAAAATCAAATTTTTTGTCTGCAGATATAAATTTATCATTACGAAATAATTTTTGATTTATTATTATTATATACAATAACTAAATACATACATAGATATGAATAAATTTAATCAATAGCATTACACAATTAATGAAATTAGACATTCCGTGAAGTCAGAAAACGAGATAACCTTATGTTAGAAATTAGAAAGGTTTTGTTGTTTTCCTTACAAGTCATAGAACAAATAATTTTAAAAAATCAAAAGTGTTGAATGATTTCTTTAATCGTCTGTGAAAATATTGAAATTACAAAATGCTACAGTGTTATAGCAGAAAAATGTTTCTTTTGTTACAAACACACAGTAAGTTCTGGTATTCAGAGACATTGTTTAGCCACTTTTCACATCCAAGCGATGAAACGATACATTCTTATCATTTGAAATAAGAAAGTTTGAAGAGCTTATTTGATTAACTATATTTGTTACTGAGCATATCTTTAATTTTGATCTGAGTGTAAGACTAGAGGGAAGGCAGCTAGTCATCACCACCCACCGCCAACTCTTGGGCTACTCTTTTACCAACGAATAGTGGGATTGACCGTCACGTTATAATGCCCCCACGGCTGAAAGGGCGAACATGTTTGGTGTGATGGGGATTCGAACCTGCGACCCTCAGATTACACGTCGAATGCCTCAACACATCTGGCCATTCCGGGCCTTTAATTACCAAAATTTGCGTTTTCATATAGCAAAGCTACAAAGGGATATCCGCTGTACCAACCGAGGGGAAATCGAACCCTTAACTTTAGCATTGTAAATCCTTATTTATTATTAATTATGAAAATACATTGAGTTGAAACCTCCTGTGACCTACGATACAATAGATAAAGAACAAGATAAGCTATATTTGTTAGATTTTGTTTATACCTTACAGGATTTCCAATGTATGAGCTTTCACGAAGAAAAGTAGTTAATAATTTGTTATGAGCCTAAAGTGTCATATCAGGTCAAAAATTACTCTAGTGGCCCAGCAAACTGTCTGCGTGCTTCCAATGCAAGAAACCGGGTTTCGATATCCGTGATGGGCAGAGCATAGATACCCCATGATGTAGTGTTGTGCTAAATTACAAATAAATAGTGCAAAATATTATTTCTTATGTCAACAATACTTGAACTACGAACCATCTTATACTTTATTTTAGCATGCGTACAACCAAGTGAAAACTACCAATGTCCTGAAGGACTCACACTGAGACATAACCTGTGTTGTAAGTTGTGCTTTCCTTCAAAGCGTTTACATGTGTGATCAGTATTTGTGAATTCTAATTTTAAATAAATCGAAAAGGAAAAACTGTTTCGAACAAACTAAGCAATAAATTAGTTATTATATACTCCATCTATTATTTTATTTTTAATTGTCAAAGTTAACATTGTAAACATTTCAAGCTTTTTTCTTAGATCCAAGTCAACCAGGAACGGAGGAAGAAACATACGTTCCTTCTCCAAGGAAAAGTAAGTTATGCTACATATAAGATTACGTAAAACGTACCTTTAACGTGAAATAATATGTGTGGAAAGGTTGTTGACAAAATGTCGTGATGGAAAAATATTACTGTGACGATGTTTGTGTTGACGAGTGTTGTTCTTTCTTCCCATTAAATTTATTCAATCCCTTATTCATGAAGGTAAAAAAATGTAGTAATGTGTGAAGACCCGATCTCTTATAATATTCCAGTACATTGTGGACATTATTTTCTATTCTAAATAATAAATATCTTACCATTTCACCACTCATAGCAACTCAGGTAAAACACGATTCACCAAACCACGTCTATCATTCCCACTAATTCACTGTTCACAGTTTGAGCTTTTCTGTTGTCTGAAGTACGTTTTTAGACCAGTAATTGTATGCCATAAGTATTTTCCTCCTCCTAGTATTGTTGTATTATTTAAACCTTGACTATTTTATAAAAAACTGGTTGACTCGAACAGAGTTTTACATTAGTTTACAATAAAAAGACCGTCCATGTACTTTCCCTTTGAATTGTTACCAATAGTTTTCCAATATATTCTCTTTCGTTTGTAGTTCATTTAGACACTAATTACAGATTTCTTTGAATAGTGAAACATATAAACAGTATTCAGTTTACAAATTGCTAGTAAGTAAGTGTCGACAATCATACATCCTTGGAAGTCTGAGAACTTGTTACTTTTGCCTTTTGTCTTGTTACAAATATATATAACTGCTGTAATGGTGGTCAGTCACGTGACGCATCAAATGATCATCCTGGTTTGATATAAAAACACAGTCAGTGTATTTGATTGTCATAAGATATGATAAGTAAATATCTTTACTTGGATTATCAAGGAAAAAAGTAAATCTAAAGTGATACTTTACACTTCTTTACCCGTACTGTTTTATCCATGTGCATTAAACTTATACGTGTTTGAATAAATAAATAGAATAAATATTCTATTTCAAAATAGAATAAATAAATAACTCAGAACGCTGTGGTTATCTTGTTATTTTCACTGTAAGTATACCAAATGAAACGTAGCCTTCTCCAATACTGTCATATAACAAAAAACAAATTGCACTTGACTAACTAACTTTCTTTTTAACTTGTATTTTTCCATTTCAGCACCATCCATGTCAGAACATACGATTCCATTGGTAACTGCTGCAGTAGGAATACCACTTTTGTTAATTTTTCTAAGGTAAGAACAAAACAGTATTTTTTTATGTTTTGTTGAATAGATCTTAATATAATTTCTAAGTTATTAATAGTTGAACCATGTGTGTACATACTTAATAATGAATTTAAAGGGGCTGAGAAATAAAAAATATATTAGTTACTTTATTTTCATTAGAATGATAAATATTCAAAAGGTTACAAACGCTTGCATTAATAAGAAATATATAAGGGGAAATTAGCATCATTAGTTTACAATAAAGTGTATTTTAAGTGTGGAGATTCACTTAAAGCTTAAATTGTGGATCACTTTTTACAATATTACAAGTTCTTCTGATGAAAAACATTCCTTGTAAGTATGTTATTGTTCAACCTGTTTTTTATATGTAAATACAATAAGGTACTGTGCGTGTCAGTAGAAATACTTGAAATTTAAACGTGTAAAATATGGGTAACCTAAGTTATTACAATTCGAGTACTTGAGATAAATATAAAAGGCATTTTCATTCAAAAAAGTTTTTAACTAATTAATGATTTTCAGTTTATTTCAATATGGTCTTAAAATTGAAATTTATCAGCGAGTATAATAATTATTCAATTATCCCTCTTGAGCTATAACATTTTATTCCTGTTTACATTTGTTATCTTTATTTTAAAGAGATGCAGCAGGGGTCAACTTGCCATGTCCACCGTGGGGAACTGAACCCGCCTATTTTAGTGTTATATGTTCATATACTTACTAACGTTCCACTGGGAGAGAACGTCCCTGTGGATGTCGTTGTTAAATATTATTATTTCTAGATTATAATTATATTCCATTTTTAATTGACATAACACTGATGTACAAATAAGAGTCAAATTAAATCATCCATGTTATTTATTACCGCTTTTCTTTTGTAGTGTCATTATTTGGAAGTGCAATTGTTGTAGATGTAAAAGAGTAAAATCAGCTAACACAGAAGACCATACAAATAAAGATGATAGAAAAAAAATTAAATATTCACTTGTACCACAAAAAGATGAAGATCAGTCTGTTAATACAAACGAGAAGAGAAAATGTAAAAGTATAAAAGAGAAGAGGGCCAAAAACGTTCAGAATTTTCATCTTCCTGAAGTAAGTATTGTGATAACGGGAAATGTCATCACATTTCACTATTTCATACCGAGTGTCTGGGACTTACAACGCTAGAAACCGGCTATCGATAGTCGTGGTGGGTAGAGCACAAATAGACGAACATAACAAGAATGTAATATACCTTCAGTCACATATATTTACTTACTTTCTATACATTTTATGCTGGTGTTCTGCGTGAAGTTTAGACACCGTTATAAATATAATGTATTAAGGCTATAAACTTTACACTCTAATCTTCCACCTTATAAGAAACGTTTAAATTTAATGGTATCGATTTTTAGAAGGAAATTGCAGTCGGTTTAAATGGATACTTGATAACAAGCTTCTAGAGACGTTGTGTGTAGATATATACATGTAATACAGGTTTCTTCTTTATCATTGCAGCCATCTCAAAACATTTTGGAAATTGTTGTACTCTATTGACTCTGTTTATGAGTCATGTGTTTTCACAGTTATTGACACAGTTACAGATGAATCTTAACTTGTTATAGGTATACAACAACAACTTTATGCCATGTCGCTTAGCAACAAAAGTATAACCTGATATTCTTGTTAATCTGTGTACTCAAAGTACAAAGTGAAATGTATGAACAACAAAACTGTAAAAATTACATATTTTCTACTGTATTAACATTTGGGAAGATATATGAAAGATGCTTCTAATATGACCATTTTAAAACGGTTCCACTTGGATAGAAGCTGTTTCAAATTATGGTTCTAAGCCCGCTACGGGGAAAGGAAGGCGTTTTATCAGTATTTTATCTCATGGTTTTCATTGATCTGGTCACATATAAGGGAGACAATTATTCATGTCGTTAGATAACTTTTCATTAATTATGAAGTTACGTAAATTCCGTCCAAGGGATAAGCACTTGCGCTGGTATATAATACCATTATATACTATTATATTCATTATATATAATACCATTATATTCTTCATTACCATTCAAGCCGTCTCCAAACCTTTAATAAATGTTTATTCTATAGATTTGTACTGCATGACTCTGTTTATGAGTCATTACCTCGTAAAGTTGGGTTGTACTCATTCCATTTAGTAGTAGAGAGACATATATACGTATGATGTATAATGTGAGGACTTCCATCCTTCATATACTACAACTGCTAATTTAGTTGTGTAAGACTAGAGGGAAGGCAGCTGCTAGTCATCACCACCCACCGCTAACTCTTGAGCTATTCTTTTGCCAACGAATAGTGGGATTGACCGTCACATTATAATGCTCCCACGGCTGAAAGGGCGAGCATGTTCGGTGTGACGAGGATTCGAACCCACGACCTTCGAATTACGAGCCGAGCGCCTTAACCACCTGGCCATGCCGGGACATTTATATTTGCTTATTTTCTTTTGCTGTTTAACAAATCGGCATTAGCCAAATTTTCTTTGCTTGGATAACTGTAGAACTTTGATGTATCTTATCTGATGTTCAAACACCCCTTTCGTCATGCCAAAATTTTAAACAATAGAAATTCTCTAACAAGTTTACATTTATGCTAGCTAGAAACTTTCTCATTAAAAACACTGGACTCATTTACGCACCACATAGAGTTAAAAATGTGTTTTATTTTACTTTTTATGAAGCATCATTATTGTCGTGTTTGTATTCTTTTTGCGCTTTAGTTCAAATCGATATTGATGAATTTCGCAGCGCCATCTCGATGTTAAACTGTTTCCAAACAAATATTAAAATATTCGAATTTTAAATACAAAGGCACCCATAGATTAAGGACATCTGGTGGAGCCCAGTAATAGGACCGAACACTAATATCTCTAAAAGTCTGGTATTAATGCTCATGGTGAGCAGACACAGATTGTCCGTTTTGAAGTTTTCTGATAAAAAAAAAACAACAAAAACAGCGTAGAGTAAAATTCTCGATAATTGCAGCAACTAAATTAAAATATACATCACGCAATTTATCATTCTTAAAAGTATAGTTGTTGGTTCCAACGTTTTTTATTTCAATTTCTTTTTTAGTTTGATTATTTTTGAAATTCTCAAATTTCTAATAACGCTTGTTAGTAATTGTTCACATTTTGTTCTGTTTAGTACTGGAGACATATCGTACTTTCTACAGAGTTTTCCCCGAAGTAAAGTTGTAAATATTTCGACATGCACAAGATAAACATTCCCTTCCCTTTTTACTTATTAGAAATCAATTTATAGAGTCAATTAGTTTGCTCAAAATTTGGATATTTCAATAAAAGTGTTGTTCGAAAACGTATTTGAATTGATATCCACCAAATTTATATAGCCCAGTTATCGGTAGTTTCATTGTATTAATTTTCAAGAGGTAATTTCTATATAATGATAACTAACATCAACCTATCCTGATTCTTGTTATTTTTAGAAAGAAACAAAGGCGAATGTTTTCACCAATAGGAAGGACATCCAAAATAGCAATGACTCAAGTGAAATAACAAACATTATCACAAGTCTTGAAGGATCACATGCCAAATATTTTATAACAAGACAGCCTCATAAATATAAACCAATTATCTCATATATATCAGAAACTCCGTTAACTGAAAGGAAGAAGGTACCTTCACCTTGTCGACGTCACAACAAATTTACGAAATACAAATCAATGAGACCTCTCTACTTCAAAGAACTGCGAGATTTGTTTAACGAAAGGAAATCATCAGAGTCAGAGGGTTCTGAGGACTAGAGTCGACAGACAAATTGAGAAACGTAAGCTCCTGATACATTGTTAGATCCACAAGAATTTTTTGACTAGTGTTTAACCGAATTAGAAAGCCAGATGCAAGACAACAACAGAATAACTTCTATGATCGGACGATTTTCTTCACTAATAAGAGACAATGACTCTCGATTTATGTTTTCTTGTCCCGGACTTTCACAAACTTCACATCGATAAAAAAATTAAAATAAAATGTATGTAAATAGAAAATAAAAGTTATAGAGTATTTTAAAATTGCCTGTTTTATCGCTTTAAAAATCCATGTTTGTTTCAAAGAAAATGATTATTTATTACAGAAGCTTTATAAATTATAACTTCACTGTAGACACACAAGTTGGGGAAAGAATGATTTCAAATTAGTAATTAATATTTTTTGGATATACAAAACTGTTTAGTTTAAGAGTTATTATTCAATTTATTTGGTGAGTTAATATTTAATGATTTAAAAAAATAATAGTGATTAATTAAGTTCAGTTGTATGACGTGGCAAACAAACAAACTTACCACGTTATACAAACAAACTTACCACGTTGATAGCCCTCGAGTAGCTTTGTTCTAGCCGTCCCTAATTTAGTAGTGTAAGACGAGAGAGAAGGCAGCTAGTCATCACCACCCACCGCCAACTCTTGGGCTACTCTTTTACCAATGAATAGTGGGATTGATCATCATATTATAACGCCCCCACGGCTGGGAGGGCGAGAATGTTTCGTGCGACCGGGATTCGAACCCCCGATCCTCGGATTACGAGTCGAATGCCATGCCGGCCTTCCATCTACTGTCACTATCAATTTTCATACTATAATGGAGCGCCACCGCTAGTACAGCGGTAAGTCTGTGCATTTTCAAGGTTAAAATCATCGGTTTGTTTCCCCTCGGTGAGCTCAGCAAATAGCCTGATGTAATTTTGCTATAAGAAAAGCACACACTAAACAATCATTTGTAGGTGACAGTGTGTTCATACGCATAAAAGTAGGTCGAAGTTGTTTAAATGAACTTATTAATAACTAAAATACTCATGCTTGTTTGTTTGTTTTTTAATTTTGCACAAAGCTACTCGAGGGCTATCTGCGCCAGTCGTCCCTGATTTAGCAGTGTAATACTAGAGGGAAGGCAGCTGGTCATTACCACCCACAGCCAACTCTTGGGCTACTTTTTTACCAACAAATAGTGGAATTGACCGTCGCATTATAACGCCTCCACGACTGAAAGGTAGGGCTGTGACGATTACACGATTAACCGGTTACGGTTCGGTTATTGCTCTTTACCGGTTACGGATTTCCTAACCGATTAATCTAAGATTTTTTTCCGAGAAAAATAAACGAGGGAAAACAATACGATTGTCGACATGTATATATTCCATTATTTGACCTTGACATCGGTATGTTTGCCTGTCGTGATTTTACGAACTGCTTGCCTTTTTGTTTAGTTGAATTTTCGTTGTTGTTGTTGTTGACCTTTAGAGTTTTTGTTTACGTTTGGTGCGGCCGTCACGGGCAAATTCCTGTTTTGATATCTGATTACTTGAACGGCTAATGAACGCACGATGTCATCTAGCTTAGAAAGTGGTCGGAGATCTATTATCTGGGATCATTTTGACTTGACAGATTTAGATTTGAGTGAAAAAGATGGGCCTGTGGCTGGAAAACGACAAACGTCTTTAAAAGGCTGGCATACATCCGTATGCCGACAGTAAATAGCTACTTAGCCTCAGCATATGAAGAGTGCAAAGCAGAAGTTGTGGAAGAAATGTCAGGGAAAACAGTTGCTATTACAACTGACCTGTAGACCAACTTGAAGATGAAGCCGTTCATTACGCTTACTTGCCATTTTTTGACTGCGGAGTGGGAACTCAAGACCAAAGTTGTTGCTACTCGGGCAATAGATGACCGCCATACAGGGGTGAACATAGCACAACATGTCACAGATATTGCTGAGGAGTTTGAGCTTGATGCTATCTCTGCCCTAGTCACGGACAATGCGTCCAACATGAAAGTCGAAGGAGGCCAAATTAGAACATATGTTTTGTTTCTCACATAGCTTACAGCTGGCTATCACCGATGCTCTCAAGGAACCTAACATCGCCAAAGTTCTTGCTCCAGCCAGACGTTGTGTGAGCCACTTCGACCGGTCCACTGTAGCTACCCAAGCCTTGCATGACCACCAAACAAAAAAAATCGGCGTTGAACCTCGTATTCTCATACAAGAAGTTGCCACAAGGTGGAATTCCACATATCAGATGTTAACGCGACTTCTTCACCTCCGTGTGCCTGTTATGGCAGTGCTCTACGATGAAAGCATAACAAAAGCAAAAGATCGTGCCAGCTTGGTGTTTGACGATGCCATGTGGAGTGTGATGTAAGGAGCAGTAGAGGTCATCTTGCGCCGGCGACCGAGCTACTGACAAAGGAGAAAATTCCCACATCGAGCAGCATTTACACTGTACTCAAGCATATACTGACCAGGTTACATGAAGGTTAGGGTTCTCAGGGACTTCAAAAAATTGATGGCAGGAATGCAGATGTGTTGACAACGCTGAAAGTAAGAATCGTGCAGGGAATGATGACTCGATTTCAGGTAGACAACTCCGGGGTTCCGACCACTGAACCAGGATTGTGGTCCCTCGCTGCAATATTGGACCCTCGCTACAAACGGCTGAGTTTCCTTCCCTATGCCCTGAGAGAGAGGGTAGAGGATTATCTGAAGGACCAACTACTCCGTGACAGCATATCTGAGCAAGACTCAACCCACGAACAGGAAAGCCCAAACATTTCGCTCACACAAGAACCAGTGGAGCCACACACGACAGAGAGCCTGTTTGACTGTATTCAAGGTGATATAGCCCAATCACCATCCAATCGTCCCTATGTATCCATTGAGCTCAATTGGAAGCATATCTATCTGATCCGATCTCCACCTCTGATCCACTAGGCTGGTGGAGGTTTCAAGAGAACAAATATCCGAGGTTAGCTGTATTAGCTGAGAAGATTTTGTGTATCCCGGCGACTGAAATTTCATCCGAGAGGACATTCTCTGCTTCAGGACTAACAATGTCAAAACTCAGATGCAGTCTGGACCCAGAAAATCTGGATAAAATAACTTTTCTGCACAAGAACTTCACTTTCCCAGAAAGACCAGCTCGACCTCTGGCTGCCGCCCTTGGTGGATCTACTACCGTGGAAGCTAACAATCTGAAAACAGCCCGGAGCTCTCATGACAATAATTTAAGTTCCAGTGATGAGCATAATTATTTTTTTTGTTCTAAATGTTCATGGCAATTGATGAGTTTATGCCAGACGACTGTTGCTGTTTTATTCTTTTATTTTTTTCAGGAACGTTTTCAATTAATATTCATAGGACTTGTTTGTGTATGCTTGGTTTGCAATAGCCAATCATATTGGTAATTCAGAATACTAATTCTGAATTAATCTGGTGTAAAAGTAAAGGCCCGGCATGGTCAAGCCTGTTAAGGCGTGCGACTCGTAATATGATATATAATATGATTAAAATGATAATTTCATAAACCTAAACTTAATTTTATTTGTTAATATTATATAGTTAACTTATTACTTCATAAGAAGGTATGGTTGTTTGTTGTGTTAATGTTTTGTATTCTTGATTGTTTCATCACTTGTAATGTTACAAAGACACTTCTCATCTACTGGTGATTGTGGATAACAACATTTCTAAAATATTGTATAAATACTGTTATGTTCATATAGTCTTTTATTACTAACTATCATTCATATATAATTGCACTATTTCATGTACATTCTATGTATTCTAGTTCCTTGATCTTTGCATGACTAAGTTTTGTTTATTGTTTTTGTTCTTATTATTTTTGTTTGTTTGTTTGTGTTCATTGTTAAATCTTTATTAATGTAAAAAGTTTCCAATATATTGTATTGTTATGGTTTCTAAAATGTTGTTAAACTAAGATCATATCTATAATTACTTTAAACAAGCAGCAGTATTCGGTTTCATAAATGTGGGTATAGCAAGTTTGTGCCTTGGGCTTTCCATTTTCTAGCACAACTTGATAGCTAAGATGTTATAATTAACACTTTATGAGAGAGTACAAAAGTGATAAAGAAAACTGTATGGTGGTTTACTGTGTTGAAGACTTGGCAGGTTTGTGTTTTAAGTACTCTTGATTTCATACTTTTTCATTTATTTCTAAACCATTTTCTAAATGAACTGAAGCTATTCCTTAAAATTGTATAAATATCATTATGTTATCTAAAGAATAAAATTTCTCCAAAATCCAAAAGTGATGAAACATATATTCCCTGAATTAACTGCCAAACAGTACAACAAACATTTTCACAAATTATATTGATTGCAGGTGTCTAAACCAATTTTGTATTGTATAACTGGTATCAGGCATTTCATTTTATTCCAGCCACCAGCTGTTACCTTCCACAGATAATCAGGCATTTCATTTTATTCCAGCCACCAGCTGTTACCTTCCACAGATATGTGTACATTCATAACCTATAACAGCATAATGGACAATATCTCTATGTGAGATGTTGGTTAAAGCAAAGTAGCTGCAATCGTGTTCAATAAATCATGTAAACATGAGATTTACATTAATATAAAGTTTTCACATCAAAGAAATAGAAAAAACAGTAACTAAAAATAGTCGGGTAATAATAATCAGATTTGGCTTAGAAATGTCTTTAAGAATTTTATTATGATGCCATTTCTAAAAGTTATACTTGAGACATAAGTAATAGTTAAATTACTTAGAAAATAAATAAACAGATTTAAATATTTTTGTCAGAGATATTTAGAACATTACCAACTGTCCATGGCACTCTCACAACTCAGTGCGAAAGGAAGCATGCATAACCCTCTCTAACATGCTTATCCTTTAAATTGTTTATGCTAGCTGATATGGAAATTTTTTATTCGGTTTTGAGAATTAGTTTGACTGGTTTTATCATCCATTGTGTTCATAAGAAAATTTTATCAAGAATCTCAATCTTTTATAACATTTTTATGCATATTGATACCTTAAAGTGGTCTACTGACATTTACTCAGTCATCAACAAATTTATAACATTTAATGTTATTTATCTGTTTCATGTTGTATCATATTTCAAAGTCCATCTTCTGACAAGATAAACTATTTTAGTAGTTAGGTTGGACCCTGCTTAAATTGAATATCATCTAAGCAGTACGTCGTCAGTTTACCATCTGTTTTGGTCCATATGAGAATTTTATTAGTTCAACATAAAATGTAATAAATGATTGAAACCAGGATGCTTGAAATGCAGAATTAATTTTGGAAAAGTTTTTCTAGCAATTGTGTTCTTCAGGATATACTTTAATTTTACACACACACACACACAAGTCATTATCTGTTTAAGTTTACGCATTAAAATGTATTATATACCAGATTGTTTTCATATACCTGTTGAGATGTTTCTTTTATCATATTTATTTTCAAAAGTTCTAGATCTGGCTAATAAATAGTAAGTTTGAACACTGATAAGTTAATGGAAATACATTTCTCTGTACTTGTTTCTCTAATGAAGGATATAACAGGCAGAATATTTAATTTCCAGTCTCTGTTTCTAATTAGAGAGAAGAGTTAGTTTAAACCTAACATGTTTCGTTACCATAGTTATACAGTCTCAATAACTGTCCTCAACGTTCAATACAATGGATGTCAACATCAATAACAAGTTATTAATCGAATTAGAGATGAGTTGTATGTGTCAACCACACAATTATTGTGTGGTATCTACCATTACTGTGTCTCAAATTTTGTAAAGAAGGTTTATACCCCTCCATTACTCCATGCTTTCAGTTGTAAGCTAGTATCTGGCAATTTAATTCACTAAAGTTTTAAAATCAACACAGCTTCTATTTGTAGGTAAGCATACACTATGGGCTATCTGTGTTCTGCTCACCACCAGTGTAGAAAGCCAGTTTCTAGCGTTGCTAGTCCACAGACATACTGCTGTGCCACTTGGGATGCACCAAAACTTTAGAAAACTGAAAAAAAAAAACAACCAATTTTCATGTTCTTGGAAGAAAGTTTACTTTTGTTATGTATCTGCTTCACCTGTGATTGTTTGTTGTTAAATAAACATAAAGTTACAGCAAGGGGCGCATGTGGTCTGCCCACCGTGAATATTGAAATCAAATTTTTAACATTGTAAGACCTTACACTTACCCCTGAACAATCGAACGTGTCCCACTTTGAGTGATTTAATTTGCTTTATAGAGATATATTTTACTGTAGTTATTTGTTACAGCTTCCACACCCAGTAAAACACAAATAAATCCGTAAAATTGAATAACATATGTTTGATTTTCTTTGTTAAGACTAATCAATTTAATCTTATGGTTTGATTATAATATATTGTAAAATTTAAAGTATTTATCCAAGTCTCTGTTTGTCTCCCTTTATTTGTCAAACACATTTTAAGACATGAAACGTTCGGCCAGAAGATTTTCTTGTAATCGAAACCTCACCTTTTTACTGGAAATGTTTATTTGTTATTGACGCCTGACATGATCTATTAGAGCGCTTTGCTCGTAATTGGCAGATCACTGGATTTACACCCGTCGTCAAACATGTTTACCAATCCCTTTAACGTGGAATAAGAGCAATCAACGAATTGGCGGTTGATGAATGTTGACCGGTCGCCTTCCCTTTAGTCTATCACTTCAAAAATTAGGGACGATTAAAGGAGACATCTTTGCAAGAAATTCAGTAAACAAACAACCTGTTAATAACTCATGATGTATTCATGGTAGAAAATTTGAAAGTTTCTAGTTATACTTTGCTTTGTATGGTAAGTTTACAGCAAGAAATAACAAATGATTCATTGGTAAAAGATTATTTCGGAATCAATAAGCAGAAGTTTAATATTATTTTTAACATAACCACTTCGAAATCGATAAAACGGTAACAGCATCCCCATCTATTGGTTATTGTTTAAATTAGAGTCAATGTGACTGTTATGAGACTATTATGAGCATCAGTGCTGCTAGTGTGGATTATATTACGTCAGTATAACTGGTATGAGACAATTTGGGTGTCAGAATGACAACTGAGATAATTATAGATGCCAATGTAACTGATATGTTGGGTGTCAGTGTGACTAAAACTGTCATGTTCTTTAGTGTGACTGGTTTGACTCTTTTTGTGGCTGTTAATGGCTAGTGCAAGACTGTTATGAATGTTAATACCACTGAGACTGTTATAGATGTCATTGCGACTGATTTGAGGCGTTTATAAAGGTTATGCACGAGACCTCATGTACCTGATCGGCTTTGTTTATTCCGCCACATTGGACGTAATAACAAATTAGTGAAATAACGATGACACTATTTTCAGTTAAATACTTAGAACTGAATCGTGTAATAATACTAGTTTATTGTGATGCTGTTGGTTGAACAAAATACAAGGCTGACCTTTGGTTATCTTTGTCGGTGTCTCCATGTAGAATACTGGGGCCACTGCACGTGAATAACACTCTCATATTCCTGTTACATACGTGCAATGTACAGTCAAGCTCTGGCCCTCTAATTGACCTACAACCCATATGAAGGGCTGTCGAACAGTTGTGATTGAAGTAGTTACATACACATTCGTAACATGGTAAAAATACTTTCTTTCTGAGAGTGAAATGATCATAAATATCAGGCTGTCTGCTGTGTCTACCGAGGGGAATCGAGCCCCTGGTTTTAGAGATGTAGATCTGAAAATGTACCACTATTTCATAGGAAGACAACATGAATATTAATAATAGAACTACAAAAGCTACAAAAATAAAAAATATTTTTTGATACAGACCCAACTAACCCCATCTAAAGGTACATGTAGCGTAATGTTAGAATACAAGCATTGTGTAGATAAACAATTAGATCTAGATTCCAGGTCTAATGCCCCGGCAAAGCCTGGTGGTTAAGGTACTCGACTTGTAATCTGAGGATCACAGGTTCGAATCCCCGTGACACCAAACATGCTCGTCCTTTCAGCCATGGGGACGTTATACTGTGCGGTTAACCTCAGTATTCGTTGGTAAAATTGTATCCCAAGATCTGGCCGTGGATAATGACAGCTTTGTCCTCCCCATCAGTCTCAAGCTAGTAAATTAGGGACGGCTAGCGTGGATGACCCTGGTTTATTTTTGGCAAAATTTAAAAAAAACAACCAAAACAACAAATATACAAACAATCTAGACCTAATAATAATAAATTTGATAAACGTTATCAACAACCTAAGAAATAAGTCGATTCTCTCTAAGTTTTAAAATAACATAAATCGTCTGCACACATGAAATATTACTAAGCAGGTTTGTTGTGTTTCTGAATTTCGGCAAATCTACACAAGGACTCTGGCTATTCTTTTACAAACAAACAGTGAGATTGACCATCACTTTACAATGCCCCAATGGCTGAAAGGGTAAACATGTTTGGTGTGACAGGGATTCGAAATAGTTACTGTAAGATTGGTAGTCGAGCACCCTATTCAACTGGCCATGCCTTTCTAATATTGTGTTAATGAAAGTCTATCTATCTACCACTCGATTCCGTCAAGAACATAGGGCCGCAATCACTTGCGGTTTCATGAACAGGTATTTAAGCGAGTAGGTTGTTAGCCCACTGCACCGAGCCGTCCCTAATTTAGTAGTGTAAGACTAGAGGGAAGGCAGCTAGCCATCACCACCCACCGCCAACTCTTGGTCTACTCTTTTACCAACGGAAAGTGGGATTGACCTTTACATTATAACGCCCCCACGGCTGGGAGGGCGAGCATGTTTGGCGCGACTCGGGCGCGAACCCGCGACCTTCAGATTATGAAGCGCACGCCTTAACGCGCTAGGCCATGCCAGGCGTTAATGAAGGTATACCAGTAATGTAGTGTTAGTGAAAGTTGTTGAAATGGTGAAGTAACATGTAGCAACGATATAACTGAAAGTAATATCTATCATGTAAAACATTAAGTGATAATTATTCACTTGAAGTCAGAATAATATCTGATATAGAAATAAGTTTAATAATGGTTTTGATGTTGATGTATGTTGCTTTGTTTCTTAATCCAACTAAGTTTAACGACTGTCTTCTTCTTGAAAAGTACTTCATCTGAACACATCTTCATAATCCACGTACATGATTATTTTTCATGACCATCTTTCCAAATGTGACAAAGTCTTGGCGACATCAAACTACATACTAACTATCAAATAATGTTGAAATGTGGCTTTGATGCAAGTATTATGAAGATTTAAAAGCTTGTTTGTTAAAAATTTTTAAACAAGCCTGCCATGTAGAACTACATGGAATCATACATTTATGTGACATTGTTTAAATGTGTCATTATATCTGTGATGTGGCATTACAGATAAAACATACAGATAAGTTATGATGATAAGTATTTTGTATTAGGAAGGCCAAATAATTTTACATTGGAACTTACAAACAGAAAGACCAATATATAAGTTTATCTTTAGTTATTTATGTATACACAAGATTACAGACACAAAATTTGAATACAGTGTCTATGGGTGTGAAACAAAAGGCTGTTGAAGGTTCGTTGGGAATTTATGAAAACTTAACACTTTCATACACGTTAAATGTTTTTCCGATAGATACCGCTTCTCATATGATAGCTCAGTGATGCTCTCCATATAAAAAAATGTTTTGCTCGCCCTAATATCGAATTCCCACTTACCCCATGTTTCATCTGAGCCAATATTCCAGTTCTCCACCAACATAAGCGTGACTAATTTTTCTGTCGCAGCTGAATCCAAGAAAAGAAGTACCAGAAATGGAGGGGAAGGGTGGGAAGTGTGAGTCGAGGTATTAGTGTAAGAAAATATTACGATATCTTACCTAAACTCACGTTGATTTGGTTGAGGAAACAGTGAGTAATTTATTTAGATGAGCAACCTTCGGAAAGTTTCCAAATTCATCTGTATGGAGTGTGATATCTCTAGCTAGAGGAACACACGTGGGGGAACGCTCGTGAATCAGGTACAGTCTTCGCCGATGTTGAAAGTATGTATCACTAAACTGGGTATTGAAAGGATGATGGCATCCTTAACTGTAGATATGATGGCTGGACCACCGTTCCCATGGTAGGGTATGGTATCCCAGCCAGTAAAATGCATCTAAATTAGTCTGTCTCCTTTCCTTATCAGACCTTCTGGCATCAATATGTTGGAGAAGATATGACGGAAAGTTCTTAAGCAACTAATAGTGTTTAGTTGGTCCAATATCTTTCTAAAACCAGTTCGTCAACGAAGTAACCAGCATGATATTGTAAAATGGAGAGTACCCACCAGTTTTAACGTTCTCTGGTATACCCCAAAAGTAAAGAGTTATATATGGAAATGAAAAGGAAGGAACTACATGTGCAGTTTGTCCAGAAGTCGCGTTTGAAACCAGAGAGTGGTGACATCGGAATGATACATTTGACACTGAGTCTGATGAATAAGTGAAATTTAAAGAGAAAGTACTAAGACAGGTATTCTTATCTCTCATTCTTATCAAGATTATCAAGATACTACACGAGAGTCTGGAAAAAGATAACGATCTCACTAACTCCGGTTATTATAGACCGATTAGTCTTCTCAAAACCCAACGTAAACTCATGGGATAATCAACAGAATTAATTACAATTTGGAATCCAATAAAATAATAAGGAACAATCAAAACGTTGGTAGAAAAAAAAAAAACAGGCAAACAACAGACCATCTTGTTGTACTTATTGAATCCGTTTACCGTGGTTTCAACCGCAAACAATCCAGTACCAACTTTCCTCGACATTCACAAAGCCTGATTCAGTATGGCACAATGGCCTCAGGTTTGAAACACACACCATAGGTTTACCACCCCTGATTGTCTGATGGTATCCACTTTTATCAGGAATCGTAGAGCTAAGGTTAAAATTCACGAATCACGTTCCATCCCTACTAATTTAACTGCCGGAGTACCCCAAAGTTCAGTACTTAGTCCAGTCCTGTACAACATTTATGTCAACGATATACCGTTCCTCCCTCAACTACACGTTAATATCACAGTATGCCGACGACATAGCTATGTGGAGTACCAACAGTAACCCACATACTGCTGCATCCAGAATCTAAACGACTCTAAACACTATACCACTGTGTTCATCGAGGAGAATAGAACCCCTGATTTTAGCCTTGTAAATCCGAAGGTTTACCACTGCCCAGAGGGGATGGAGGCTAACAATACCGATTTATGAAAAAATGTAAAATTGAAAATGTATAATAATGAATATACCTGTTGGTATAATGAAAGAATTTCCACAATAAACTTTCGTAATTTAATAAAGAGATATTGAAATATGTGGGCGATAATTACTAATTCGATTAAAATTCAGTAATAAATCTAGAAGGAATTACGCTTTCGGAAAAGAACATAGCCGAAGAAAAGTGTTAGTGAGTCTTTTAAATTATGATATAAAATTTTGTATTGTTGTGACAATTAAACTGTATATTTTAAAAGTAATTGGGCTATTATCCTGTTTAAAATTTTATTGTTCGATTTTATGTCTTGAACTATACATACGATTTTAAACTTTTGTTGATTTGTTTGCTTGTAAACTTAAAGCTGTTCAATGAATTATCCGAATCTTGCAACATAATGAAAAATATTTGTAAGATTTAATAATTTTGTATGTGCGTTTAGTCAAGATTTACGTTCAGTGTTAGTTCGCAGCATAATTATAAATCGTGTTATTAAATTTTATAATAATGTTTATGCTAAGTTTTACATCAATGTTTAAACTAATTTACATTTCAATTACAAGAGAAGACTGACAAAATTTATAATGTTGTAAAATCTCTGTCGTAATTACGTCTTCATTAAGTCGTTGATATAACTTTCCGTTTCCTCTTGTTCCTGGTGTTGTTCAACAATTCTCTTTCATTATTCATGTTTTTTAACATTTTGTGAGTCCATCAGTCATCTTTGTCTTGTATAACGCAACTTCTCATGAAAAAATTATATCGAATTATGTTAGAGTTAAAAAATTTCATTTCAATTTACATTAGGCTAAGACGGTTTTATTAAAGGTGATTTTTCCATATAGTTCGAGATTAGTTGACTTTATAATAACAAAACAACATATATCAGCTTGTTAGGGAGTGAGGCCAAACAAGAACCAAACTAACTAATTTACACGAAGTTTGGCATTATCAACTTGTCGTGGACCTAGATCAGTAATAGTAAATGTTGTAACACATACGTAATGTAATAATTCATAGACTTGTCCGAAATATATAATAATGAGTAAAAGTAATTAGTTGGAGACTCTTTCAGAGAAAAGATCGAAATAAATTGAAATAAAAGTGTTATTCAGTGCCAACAAGATATGATCAAACAATTAAAATTAAACTAAACACAACAATAAAATGCAATACCTACTTGTGCATATAAAGTTTCCCGCTCAATAAACTTTAAATTCCTTCATACGTACGCAAGCATGCAATTATTTCATGACAGCTTTTAAGCGGATCATTCACGAACTTCAACAACAACTCAAAACGAAATGTTACGAGCATTAGATCGCGATTTCGAACATGATGGAAACGATCCTAAGTACCTCTCACCCTTAAATATGTACTATAAGTTTAGTAATATGCTACCTATTTCTAAACCCTTATAATTCATCATTTTGTTGTTATATCATGTAGTATATTAAAATAGTCTTTATGTAAATAAACATAAGATAATCCAACAATGTGTAAAACATTGGAATATATAGACTATTTACATAGTAAGTATATCCCTGTGTAAATGATGAACGTTACAACATTAATGTACATGGCCCTTATACAGGTTCTGAATTCGTATCAATGAACATTTGTGAAAGCAGTACCTTATTTTATGTTACGTTCAACAAGTAGCAGTTACCCAAAACATAAAATAGTTACTGACACCATAAATTCTGGTAAAAAGGTCAAGATTTTATCTGATCCTCTCAGGTCTGCCCAAAGGATTTAAATATTGATAATAAGAAACAACGAACAAAACAAATTAAATTGGATATGGCAAGAAAAGGGTATTCCAGTTAAAAATACGAACAATGGACAAATTTAACATATTATGAATAATGCAACAACAAAGTAACTGGGATTCAGTTACAGTACAAAGAAAATAACGTTTCCAGAAAGGGAAGAAAGGTGTACGCTGAACCTGACTCTCACTGATACAAAACATGAACAGACTGTCAATGAATGTTTTGTTTGTTTTTGAAATTTGCACAAAGCTACTCGAGGGTTATCTGTGCTAACCATCCCTAATTTAGCAGTGTAAGACTAGAGGGAAGGCAGCTAGTCATCGCCACCCACAGCCAACTCTTGGGCTACTCTTTTACCAACGAATAGTGGGATTGACCATATATTATAACGCCCCCACGATTGAAAGGGCGAGCATGTTTGGCGCGACGGGGATGCGAACCTGCGACCCTCAGAGTCGCACGCCTTAATACGTTTGGCCATGCCGGGCCGCCAATAAAGAAGAAAAGAACATTACATAATATAATGGCCAACCATTCTATTTTAAAAATGAAATTGTCTTTGCTGAAGACAACTTCTAATTTGGCTAAATCTATATTTCTGACCTCAAGTTCATTTAATTCTCGTTGTTTCTATGTAAATAATATTGCTGAAATTTGAAATTATTGAAAAATGTGAAAAGCATAATTGGAACTGTTCGTGTAGTGTGGACTTCAAAACAATAAAATAAATTGAAAGGATATTTGACACAATAATATTAACATAATTACCTCCATGGAGATGACCCTGAAATGACTCAGAGTGAAAGTGTGTATTGATTAAACTCTGCTCTTTTTGTAGTAAATAAATATTGAACAGATATTAATAAAGGACGGAGAACGAAAGAGGATTTTCGAGACTGACATCCCAGGTCTACAAAACTTAAATAATGATATCTCGAACACAAGAACTCCTTGGTCTTTTTAAAGACTTAAATCCCAATACGGAATGAGCTAAACGTTTGTTTTTTCTATAATAGTTCTTAGTTGACTCACTTGTTTATGTTTGGCTAGATCATATTTTTATATGAAGATCTGCTGCAAATATAACGAGAAAAAAAAAAGAGTGGCTTGTTTGAGTTTAGTTTGAGTGGTCGTTTGAGAGAGAGACTGAAAGAGTTTGTGAACCTACGTATTAGTCTTAGTTTGTTTTTTTTTTTTGTTATAAGCTGTTACTGGCTTTTTGTTTCAACACGGAAAAATTTATAAATTACGAGTAAGTGTTAAATGTTTATAACATTTCTAAGCCTAGTTGCTTTTGAGAATTTTGTAACCGTTTGAAATATTGACAAGTTTTGTTGTACATTAATTTTGAACAGCGGACTTTAATAACCACATGTCTAGTGTGAAATGGCAGCTCTTAATTTACAACCTGCTGCTAAATTTTGACACACTACGTTTTGGAAGTGGATGTGTCTGAATAAGAGGTTGCTCCCACGTGAGTCAACAAAGAAGTGATTTTTTTATGATTGTGCCCTTTCGAAAATATTGTATATACGTTAATATTTGATATTGTTCTTTTTATTTCTATAACTTATTTCTAAAACTACAAATTTTAGTAAGTTCTTTTTTTTAGCGTATTACAGAGTACGATTATATGGAATCTTGTACTATAGTACAACATTTATCATTTATATATTGGTAGAAATATTTATATAGGTATTCAGTTCTGCTTCTATTAAAACCATTTGTGTGCTTGCTGATGAGTTCTAAGATTTTAATTTGTTGTGACTGATTTAATCTATCTTTAAATTGTTCTTATGTAAGTCAGAATTTGACAATAACAGCTGAAATAAAATCACCATGCAACTGGATCTATCAAGACTAATTTTTTACATTTATTGGCGATTCCTAGGTAATTTAGTGTTACCAAAAAACTGTTATTTGTTGGAAGGGCATTTGATATCCTTGTTTGACGAAAAATATTTGCACACTCAAAACATGAAGCCATATGCAGATAGGAAATTGTGAATTTTCCTTCTACTTAGTGATATTGGAAAACAAAGGAACGCGGATCAACTAGGGCAATCAGAGTTATCCAGAAAGTGATCTGAAATATGTTATACCTCAGCGATGAGAAATGAAGTGCATTATCTTGTAACAAGATATCAACATACCAGTTCAATATACGCTCCAAAACGATATCAACTTAGTATGGGATCGCTAAGACACATCTTTCAATCATACCACTCGTTCAACCGTCGCATACTTTAAGCAACTTGAGAATGAAACGGGTGTTAAGGATATTCCTTTTGAAATTATACCAAGAAACTTTTCAAACGAGATGCGTATAGATTTCTGTACAATCAGAGTATTAAAACGGACGCTGAACAACAATTATCGTCGCATATCACATGGGTTATGAAAAGCATGGAAGTAATGTGAGGCCCCACGCTAGTACAGCAATAAGTCTACAACGCTAAAATCAGGGGTTCAATTCCTTTCGGTGGGCTCAGAAGATAGCCCGATCTGGCTTTGCTATAAGAAAAAAACACACACAAGTAATGTAATGCGCGTTACAAATGAAAATTAGGCTTGCGATAGCCCTCTGAAGTGGAAACCAGGTCTATTATCAAAAATCAAGTTTGTGAAATAGGTCATGAACAGACATGGTAAGACTCCAAAATAGATTTTTTAACATAAAATAGTTAGTATTATGTATTTTTCCTTAAATTTAAATAATTATAAACTGTCTTAAAAACGAGATTGGGAAATTTACTTTTTACTAATTTTATTGTTCAAGCATTCCTTATTTCCTTAGCTGAATGGTTAAACCTAATAAAGGGAAATTTGAAAACGCTAAGAAAACACGTCATTGTTTCAAAACATTTAAATTATCTATAATTTAAAAGCGAACTATATAATAAACGTGTAGATATATTTTACTTTCCCCTAAAATAAACTATATTTACTTTATTGTCTAGTAAAAATCTGCTAAACAGAATAATCAATTTAAAAATAACACAAGATAAGTTCTAAATTTGTATAACTACATCGTATTGACTCAGATAATATTTTAATTAACCTTTGCCTTTTTTTTTATTTTGAGGAACGGTTAACTGGTCTCTGACAGTCAATCGCGTTATACAGTTCCAGAAGATAGATACAGGTTATTACGGAAGAAAAAAATGTTCTGTTTCAAGAGTAAATAAATCCAAAATAATGAGTAATATATATTTTTATATACTCCCTGTTAGTACAGCGGTGTGTCTACCGACTTTCAACGCTAAAATCACGGGTTCCATTCCCCTCAGTGGGCTCAGAAGATACCCCGATGTGGCTTTGCAATAAGAAATCACACATACATTTTTATATATTGTTTTCAAGTTCATATGACATGTTATGTTACAGTCTACAGAGAATATAATTCTTTTCGTAATTCATGACTTGCGCATGTTTTATTGACATCAATGCTATATAAATTCCAACGTTAAGCATCCCCTATGCAACACTATTTTAGTACCTACTAACTGAGTGATAGGCAAATCCCTGGTGGGAGTTGTTAGAACTGGTGATTTCTTCAGGCACTTTGCAGCTTCCTTTTGATATAAACAAGAAACTGCTTACCATTGGAGTTTCTGATCGTGGCACGCGCTGTGAGAAATTCAAACTGTTTACGGGAAGATGTCCTGATTTCTACTACTGGTGAACCATCCTTATTAATCTTAACCAGCTGACCCCACACGTCATCAGTGAGGGGCAGAGTGTCCATGATATTATACCCTGACTTGAGGTGACTGGATTGTAGTTTAATACTTCACGTGGAAACAAAAACAAAAATGTGAATGTAGATATTGTTGTTTCTCTTTTATATTAGCATGGAGTAAAAAGTTGAAATTTCCAGTTAATATCATGCTGCACGGATGATAGCGACAAACATAAAATCACAACACTGTTGTTGTTGAAAGAAATTCCACGAAGCTAAATGATATACTAGCTCCATACATGTTAAACTTTGGAATGAAATGGACATTTCGAACGTTAAATTCGAAATTACTGATTATCCAAAGTCACAATAAATGATAAAAAATGTTCCATTGTTTATATATTTGAAAAATACGCTGTTTTAAATAATATCTTTAATAATATTAAACTTTAACATTAATTTACGCTTACTATCTTCTACTGAGACAAGCCACCAGTAGTTTGTGGTAAGCGTGCATGATTGTGGATCATAATGTTCGAATTTAAGCTGTGATCAGGTTCTAAGAATGACAGTCAGTCGTGTTATTCGTTTATAGGAGGTAGATAAAGGTTATTATGACAGTAAGTGCTACCGAGTAGCTAGTCAGTTGTTTAAAATTAGGAACGGCTGACTATTGGTCTCTGATTTGCCGTTTATCCCGAGTGAGCGTACAATACCCATCAGGTTAAAATATTGGTATCAATCTACTAAGAGACTTTTCAAGAGTGTTTGAAAACTTAAAAATTCTCAGCTTTAGACGGAGAAACAATATTTATGTGTGAATGTACGAGAGCCTGAAAAGAAAACCAAAACTAACTGTGTTAAATATATGTTAAAAGTTTGAGTTAATCTAGGTAGTCTCATTAAGAATGTTGTCTCAGATCATTGGATCTCTGTAAACGACCATCTAAATAATAGTGGAGGCACTTTGTGGACAAGAAAATGACTACTGTTTTACTATTTTCAAAATTAAGAATACACCATCTGTCAAAACCTGTCATTCATGTGACGTTTTTCAAATACAAAATCCCAAATATAAAGAAAAACTTCTAGGTGGCACGTACTTGTTTTTTACTGATAGTGCTAGAACTCAGGATTCAATCCCAACTGTGGACTCAATGCATATACTTTACTGCGTAGCTTTACTTTAAAGTTATAAAAAATATCAAACTGAAAGATGATTAACAGAAATAGGTACATTATCTTGTGATCTAAAAACGTCAAGTTATTTATCGTTAATATAAATAGTATGCGACAGTCATACTCAACATAAAACTTGTGTTTATTTGTTCTAGAGAGGAACCACATTGGGGTATTGATGTTATTTACGGATATATCTATTTTAATTGTAAGAAATATTACAAACCCTCCCAAATTTCCTATCTATCAACACAATACAGAAACAGGACGTACGATTTCTTTCCTCCACTTTAAAATTCTTTCAACAACCGAACAAGATACTGAACTTATAATAACTGACGTTATCCTTTAACTTTAAGGCCTCCTTAGAGACTTAAAAACAAACAACAACAAAATAAAACTTTACAAACAGTGCGTGCACCACTAGGTATAATATACGGCCTTCCTAAGATTTATAAACAGAATCATCCATTGCGCCCGACTAGGCATGGGCAGCTGGTTCGGGTGTTTGACTCGTAATGTAAGGATCGCGAGTTCGAATCCCCGTTACATCAAACATGTTCGTCCTTTCTGTTATGGGGGCGTTATAAAGTGATGGTCAATCCCACAATTCGTTGGTAAAAGAGTAGCCCAAAAGTTGGCGGTGGGTAGTGATGGCTAGCTGCCTTCCCTCTAGTCTTACATTACTAAATTATGGATGGCTAGAGCAGATAATCTTCATGTATCTTTGTTTTTCAAGAAACAAACGAAATTCGAAACAAACAAACAAACAAACCAGTACGCCCTATATCTTCTGCAAGCAGAATGCACAGTTATAAAACAACCAAATTCCTTATACCTATTCTTAATCCATTAACATTTAATGAATTTATTTTTATTGGTTCATTTTCATTTGTTGAAGAGTTAAAAGATCTACGCCCTTGTAATGAATGTTTATTGGGTCATTTTGATGCAAGTTATTTATTCATAAACATTCCTTCGGATTAAACCGTTGACATTTGTTTGCAAAAACTCTTTCAATAGGAGTCTCTTGTTCATGGCTTAATTAAATATCAACTTAGATCTTTAATTATTCGTTCTTTAAATAACAACCGTTTTGTATTTAATGGACAAATTTAAAAAGTTTGTCGAGATTATGGGAAGATTACGATGAAAAAGTTATATTACATTAATTTATTAACATAATTGTTTTCGGCCTTTTTACTTGAACTCAAGTCAGCAACTGCTTACAAAATCTAAGGATATTTTTACCGGCTAATTCCTCCTAATGAATTATGTAAAATATAAATCAATTTGCTTTTCCTTCTTTATTAAGAGCTCTGGATCAGATTTATTTGTTTTTGTTTACTTCCACTTAATTTAATATCGATAGTTTCTTGTGCTAACACTTTTGAGTTCAATCTATTTTCACTATTCGAATTAATGTTCTTTTCCGAATTTTGGGCTCGGCATGGCCAAGCATGTTAAGGTGTGCGACTCGTAATCTGAGGGTCGCGGGTTTGCATCCCCGTCGCGCCAAACATGCTCGCCCTTTTAGCCGTGGGGGCGTTATAATGTGACGGTCAATTTGTTGGTAAAAGAGTAGCCCAAAAGTTGGCGGTGGGTGGTGATGAGTAGCTGTCTTCCCACTAGTCTTAGACTGATAAATTAGGGACGGTTAGCACAGATAGCCCTCGAGTAGCTTTGTGCGAAATTCAAAAACCAAAACAAACTTTCCGAATTTCCGTTACGTTGCTATGATACAGTGACGTTTAACGATAGTTCTTGGACGTTGGACGTGCAGTGGTTGTTAAACTAGAGGTTCAGGTTTTTGTAAGAAGTTTAAAATAACCTTAATTTATGACATTAAAATGTTTTTATAATTACTTTCATTGATATGTAAATCTTATTTTATTCTTTTAAAAAGTTGTATTTCTTTTTTATTACTTGGCGATGCTCCGATCAACCGTTCTTTTTCAAGACAAAAACAAGCCTATCATTAGACAAACCCTTAAGAACGTTTTGAATTGCAACAATACGCGAAGATGGAATGTAACGGAGATAATGCAAATAGAATTAAACAATTCCATAGTTTTCAATTAATTTTACTTTTATTTCGGATATATTTGCATGTTTCGTACAACTGTCTCAACTGACCAGAAGTTTGGATTTGAGCCTGGAAATTAATTACATGTTGGTATGTATTACATTTATGTTATTTGCCAATATGATTGATGCACACAATTTCCTTTTTTGTTTACATAAATACATTTTAATACAAAAACATAACAACAATTTTATTTATAATAACAGTTATTACTAATAGTTATTACAAATGATGGTTTATATACAACAGTTTTACAAACTTACAAACAATACTGAATCTTATACCTGGCTTAGAACTGAATCTTTTATAGGCTAAGTCCACGCCGAACAAATTAATTTTGATGTTGCTGCACCTCGCTTGCTCTAACGCCGTCTTTCTTGGCTGGCCCCACACCCCTTACTTTATGGGTGAAGATGTCACAGTAAGAATAATAACGTCCGAAATTATTCTCTGAAGTTGAATGATTGGTAATGTTCAAAATCAATAAACGCTTCTGGTTCATTTCTGTTGTTTCTGATTAATAAACGTTACTAACAGTTATAGCTTCCTAGGCCTATAGCACACTGACTGGTTACTGTCTCTCAGCTCTGTATAAGAATTACGGAAGAGTGTACAGGGTGTTCGGAAAGTCACTGTGCAGTTTTGTAATCATATTTTATTCAGTCTATTTCAAGCCAGCAACTGATAGCGGTGTTTAGGAACGAAATAAGAAGGATCCAGGCCTGCATTGATGCCAACGGGGGCCACTTTCAACATTGTTTGAAATTGCCATTCATAGTTACCTCCTGTATTCTATATTGAAACATGTTTGTTAATAAATGTATAAGTGCACAGTGACTTTCCAAACACCCTGTAGTTATTTTGACACTGTTCTCGCGCGCTTTTGTCAACTAGATATTGATGCTTTTCACTTTCAAAATTTTTTACAAATTTCAACAACAAGCAGGACTTGCACACAATACGTAGTCAACAATATACGTCACATGGAAAAAAGAGAACTATATAGAAACAAACGCAGGTATTAAAATAAATGTACAGCGGAAAATTCGTTACAGTACACATACAGATTCTTCTACCAAAGGTGAAATTTAAAGGAGAACTAATGACGTTGAGGCATAATGTTTCCCTTGATTGACCGTAAGCACTGCTGTTGGTTGCAGTTTCGCCTGTTGAAGGCTCATCGGCGCAGCTTGAACTGGCTAATCAAATAAATATAATTAACTTCTTATTATCGTGAATTGTATACAACATTAACGGAAGGGGGTTAAGTCGTCTTCAATCACCAATAAAGTAACCTAAAATAGTTTAAGTATTTGAATGATGTTAGAGGTCGTGCCTGAATCACTATTCCACATTATATTGGACCAAGTATTTATTACTTTGTTAATGTGATTTATCTCAAAAAATTTATTTATTTTTGACATTCGTATTTTTTTTTATGTATATACATATACAGGGTGAGCTAAAAGTAGGTGGACAGTAAAAAAACATTTATTTAGAGATCACGTATACGTACAACTATATGTAATAAGACAATTATATTAATGAAAATAAAATGTTATTTATTAACGCAAATGCTCAAATTGTTTTCCTTCTTGATTTACACAGCTTTGAAGTCTACCTCTTACGCTTCGACAAACATTTTTGCACAAGTCACTCTGGGCATTAATTTCTTGAAATGCATCTCTTATGTAATTTTTTAAATCACCGACACTTCTTGGTTTTTGACTATAAACTTTTTCCTTGAGTACTCCCCAAAAGAAAAAATCCATAGGGGTCAAGTCCGGTGGACCTCTTCGACCAATCCATTTCAATGGAAATGTTTCATTAAGATACTCATGAACTCCTTTGGAATAATGTGGAGGGGCCCCATCTTGTTGAAAATAAGTCATGTAAATTAGGTTGTTGCTGTAACTGGGGAACAACTTGATTCCTTAGAATTTCGAGATACTTATCTCCTGTAATTGTTCTGTCCAAAAAAAATGGTCCATAAACACCAGAACTTGAAATACCACCCCAAACATTGACACCAGGCTGATTTAGCTGTTGTTCTAATGTTAAATGCATGTTCTCACTATACCAGTACACACAATTATGTCTATTGACATGACCGGATAATTTAAAAGAAGCTTCATCACTCCACACAATGTTATCTAAAATTCCTGGGTTTTCTTCAATCTTGTTCAACATAATTTCACTAAATTGCAGTCGCCTGTCTGGATCATCCTCCAATAAGCCATGAATTAGTTGTGGTCGATAGGGTTTCAACCCAATTTGCGTTATAATTCGCCTAATAGAGGTTTGTGGTATGTTCAATCCCATAGAAGCTCTTCTGGTGGATTTTTTTGGACTTTGAACAAATGCATCGGCAACACGTTGCGTATTATTCTCTGTACAGACTGTTTTGGGTCGACCAGTTTTAGCAGTATTAAGGATTGAGCCAGTGGCGTCGAATTTGTCACGGATACGGTAAATGGTTTGTCTTTTTGAAGCTGGAGTATCAAATGTTTCAACCCACTTTCTCCTTACGGTTTCAGTATTTTGAGATTTCCAATACTCTTTTAACACCCATATTCTTTTATCTGTATTTAAAGTATTTGACATTATGGGTTCTATTAACAATCTAAAAAAAAAGAAAACAGATTAAATTAAAACAAATGTAATTATAAAATTGTAATTTAGTAATATAACAAATAATATAGTTGCAACATAGTTATAATATACAATTGCATTAATATAACCGATACATAAACCTATTCCAAATGCTGTCCACCTACTTTTGGCTCACCCTGTATAACTCTAATTCTCCAGCATATGGTTTCAGTTGTTTGTAAACATTGTTATACACGGTTATTTATTTTACATGAAACATTAGATTTGAAACTTTTTTCGTTTACGAATTTAATATTCAGTTAGAGATACGAGAAAGTCTTTGTTTGAAATGTTGTATCTACAGCATAGCGTATTTTATATTTATCTGTGCTTAACAACTTATTATCCGTGGTTAATATGTTATCAATTATTGTAAACAATAAGACAGTGAATTAATATTTTACGTCGTGTTCGCCTCCCAGAAACTGTCAAAGAATGATTACACATACTCTTGTAACACATATTAGTATTAAACCTGTTACATTTTTAAAAACACTTTTCTTCCTGATATTTGACTTTCCTTGATCATTAATATAATTTACTATTTCTATTTTACTTTTTTCTATAATATTTTCATTTTTTGCCTCGTTCAACTATTTTATTTTATTTCTTCTTGATTTCCTTTCATTGTTTCTTAACTCCAATAAGCCACCAAGTAACTCAGCAGCATGTTTTCGGACTTACAACACTTAATATCAGGTTGATGGACACAGCACAGATAGCCCACTCTGTGGCTTTATGTGAAACTACAAACCAACAAACAACTCCAGTAATACTAATAAGGTCATCTCAAAGGTTAAAGATTAATTAATATTATATATTAATTTCACCAAAATAATCCCAATTCTGAACTTCATTAACATATTATATCTTTAGTTGCCTTCTTTTATTACCTGTTAAAATTATGGTTTATTTACGGATGAAAAATCTCAATTTATTTCTGCCTTTGTCTGCTACAGATTTGTTAATCTTGAAATTTAGTTTCGCATTTGCTGTCCATTAATTTTGAAAGTTAAGAAGTTGATATAAACTTCCTGTATCATACTTTATGTAATGTTCAAATATAATTAGATTGATATGAAATTCTGTGTAATAGTATTTTGCGCTTATAAAGTACCTTTTATCTTTATCCTTTGATACCATTCTGCCTGACGTCCATACCAAGTCAAACATATTATTGTTTATTACGTAAAGAAGTAAAAAAACTTCTCAAACTATCAAAAGTTGTTAACTTTTCGAAACTGTTAAAGCGGTCGTGTGGCTTTATACATCAAGGAGTCTAGGGGGTTATGTGAGTCATGGTTTTAAAAACTGTTACCAGATGGCAATATCAGTAGGAGCAATTCGTGATGACGAGTAACCTGCTTGAAGTAAAAATGTATCTCAGGACGCTGCTCCTCGCCAGTACAGTGGTGTGTCTACGGATTTACAATGCTAAAATCAGATATTTGACTCCCCTCGGTGGGCTCAGCAGATAGCCCGATGTGGCTTTGCTATAAGAAAAACAAACAAACAAACAAATCTCAGGGCAGTTGGTGTAGGTATTAACAGTTTTGCCAATAAAGCAGAGAACAACGTTTCGACCTTAGGTCATTTTCAGATTAAGAAAGATACAATATTTGTAGGAGTTGTATTACTAGGAGCGTTTTGATAGGGGGCGTGTCAGCGACAATCCTCTCAAAGACTCAAACAACACTATTCTCTCACAGTTCTCAGGTGATGTTGCAATCTGGAATAGTGTCTAAAAACCAATAACAGCTACAAACAACCACTGCTAAACAATATAAAATTTTAACTGTACTAAGTGGAGAATTAAAATAAATGCTCACAAAATACAAGCCATATTATTTGCGAAATCGTAGAAAAGGTTTGGCTTGTTTTAAATTTCGCGCAAAGCTACACGAGGGCTATCTGCGCTAGCCGTCCTTAATTTTGTAGTGTAATACTAGAAGTATGGCAGCTAGTCGTCACCACCCATCGCCAACTCTTTTACCAACGAATAGTGAGATTAATCATCACATTATAACGCCCCCATGGGTGAAAGGACGAGCATGTTTGGTAGAACATTAAGCAAATTAATATTACAGTTAGATCTAGACGTGACTCTTACAGGTAACAATATCAGCAAAATTCTTAAGGATTACTTTGACTCAAACTGCATACAACACATTAATAGCATAAAAACCAGAATTTTGAAAATAGCGAGTTACTTTAAGAATGTGAATGATAAAAAGAAGATTCAACAGAAAACATATTAAAACTTTACAGAACACACATCAGACCAGTCGTAGAATATGTTTGTATAACATGGATAAATGTATCAAAAACACTCATCAACAAACAACATATACAACATTGGATTTTAACGCAAGCATATACAGTCCCACGATCAACAAACTAAATATTTCTACAAAACTGTTCAAACATGCCAATTCTATTAAACAGATTCCTGGATAACTCGCTTCAATATTATAGCAGAAATATTAATTCAAATGAACTGATGAGCAAACTAGAGAGTTACATAATACATGAAGAATCTAGCTCTAAGTATCTCTCCCCTCTGAACGTCATAAATAAAAAACTTAAAAGTCCAAACAGTGCTAGGCTAATTGAGTCGTAGATAGAAACGTAGCTCTATTTTAAAATTTTGTATATAAAAATAGGATTATGCGTTTGGGTGCATATGACTGTATTCTGAACACAGACTGATAGTTCGGTCATAAAAAAGAGAAGCAATAAAAATATATGAATTAATATTATCCCATGAAAAGACTAAGTTAATTACAACTACGGACAATGGGCAAAATTTAATATACTGTAAGTAATATAACAACAAAGTAAATGCTAATTAATTACCCAGGATTTAGTAGCAGTTCCAGAGAGGGAGGAAGAGGTATAGAGTAAACCTGTCCCTTTCTGGTCCGAAACATGGACTAAATCCAGATGAAAAATAATAATTTGCTAGTGGTTGTATAGTTCTAATTAATGGCACCAGAGGATAGTGTGTTATCTACGTCTTCCTGAAAGGACTGTTTCGTGTCGCCCGATAATAATATGTCACAAACTGTAATGTATTAAACTGTTGTGTTGTTGTTGTTAAGTTGAAAACTACCCAAACAGATATCTACACTCTTCTCACCAAAAGTAATGAAACCAAATTTGTAGCGTTATTAGCCCTTTGTCTTATCGCTGAGCTAAGTAATGTAGTACAGTTGTATTCACCTGTTTCTAGACGATCGTATATGAAAGTATCTATTCATACATTTAATGTTCTCAGATTTATATGATATAAATATATAACTAGAGCTTGACGGTCAAGTCTTTGTATACAAAGTCAGCATGTTACACATATTGGTCAAATGCTTTTGCAATGTTTAGGAAGATAAAGTAACAAACATTATCTACTGTAATGTGATACAAAAAGTGATTTTGACTTTGTAAGCACATTTACCCTTTATTAATATTTTTATGAAGCTTGAATTAATATGTACATTTGTTATTTTTGTGTTGGAATTAAACTCACTATCCACTAGTTCTAATGAAATGGAGAAGTTAGAGAAACAGACTGTTTACAGTTTAGATTTCACTACATTCACTCTCAGCTATTAACATACAAGTAAACTTACAAGCTAAAGAAAGACACAATAACAAGTTATTTTATTATGTAGGGTGAAGAAGGGGAAATCTTTTCATATAATTAAATTCTTTTTACATGCTTACAGGTAATTTTATAATGGACATTTTTGGGAGTATATGTCAAGGGTCAAGTGTTCTCGTTCTAATGAAAATCAGTGTGGCCGTTTTTCTGTTATTTGTTCTTTTCACGGACACGATCAAAAGTACGTAGAAAGGTTCATTTGGTTTAAGTTTGTATTGCTCGAACTGGGATAAAGGATTTGCATA
Source organism: Tachypleus tridentatus (assembly GCF_004210375.1). NCBI lineage: Eukaryota > Metazoa > Arthropoda > Merostomata > Xiphosura > Limulidae > Tachypleus > Tachypleus tridentatus. The sequence goes on along the minus strand of NW_027467782.1, from coordinate 21,346,412 downwards.
ATTAAATGATCATCATTGTTCTACCTATTTTACTGTATATTACTCTAACCTTTCTACAGAAGGTCAATATCTATAGATTTCAACAGGTTTTTCAAATCGGTAAGCTGTTATAACAGGTAAAAATTGAATATAAAACTCCAACTCTATCATCTCAGGTGTTATCAATACAGATATTATTTCAAAATTTTGAAAAAAAAACCCAACAAAAACAACGTTTTCCAGATAATTATTGGTGTGGAAGAATTAAGTATGAAGGCTGTAAAATTTACATTCAAAGAACCAAATCATTTGTATTTTCTTCAGTTTAGGGATGTTACAGATATTTCACAAAAATATGGTTTTGACACTAATAAAGGAAGATATGAAATTTATTACTAAGTGGTCCATAATTTTGACGGTAAGAAAACAATTTTTAAATGGTATAAAGCTTGTTTGTTTGACGTTAAACACAAAACTACACTAAGACAAGTATCATTGTCAGTGAAGATAAAATACTTCAAGTTAGGGAATGACATTAACAACCTCAGTTTTATTACTGCAGCTTTAGCTGTGTTCTGACAGACTAAAATTATAGAAATAATATTTCACATATTTGTTACACAGAAGAACCATAGATAATTGCCAGGGACACGTACCAAACATCAGACTTTATTCATAAGACACAATGCCAACTGTACTTAGAAAGAAATTTCTGGAATGACATCGATAGTAACGGGAGGAAAGTTACATCTTTGTTTTACAGAAACAGATGTACAGGTGATATCTAACATCAAATATTAAGATATTTTGTTATTGAGTTTTTATACATTTTTAAAACATATGTACATAACCAACCGATAACTGAAAGTTTTTACTCACATATGCCGTTCTGATATCGACATATTCCGATAGTACTTTATCTAATTCAAGGACAAGATGTTTTTCAACGCATGATAATTCCCTCTTATATCCACCAACACTGTTTTCACGTGTACGGTTATACATACGAGTAACTCTAGCCCTTCATTATACAACACTCTGATCCATCTCTAGGATAGTTTCTCGTAGGTTTTACGGATGAACTTGATAAAGATCGCATCTCATCGTGGGTCGATGGTGGACTGAAAAACTGCGCATATCAAAGTATTGAATAAAGAAACCTAAACTTTTCATCAGTGAAGTATATGGTCCTGAATATGTTTTATATTGAAGAACAATCTACAATTCCTTCAAATTCATCCCTTAAACAGCAGCCATCATCTACTGATCCTGCTTCCTAGAACATTCCCACTGTTTAAGAGTTAAATAGAATATATTGAAACTTTAAAGACACTCCTAATAATCATTTGAGAATAAAATTATATCTGTTGTCTAATTTACATCAAATGTCATATCCTTCATGTCTATAACATGCTACTTTATGATTACTATATGACAGCATCTTTTAAAAGTAAAATGAGACTTGCGAGCTGAAAAGTGATGCATAAACAGGACCTAAAATCGTTCAAATATAAAATGTTCTTTTTCTGTTTTACAGGTCCAACAGGATCTGTACAAGGTGATAATATTTTTTCCTAGTTACTGAATTACAATTAAAGGTCCTTTTCAGGACCATCGAATCTTTAAAAAAGATGTTACGATTACACATTTAATGTTTAATATCTGTGATCGACTTAGTTTTCAAGTTAAGTTGATGTACGTAAATGAATCGTGATAAGTTCAGCATTTTTAACATAAAAATAAATACAGTATTTATTCTAATACATCAAACAAAATAGATGTGTGAGCTATCTAATTTCTATAAACATTTAACTTTCGTTAAAAGTAAAGGCAGAGGAGCTGCATAGTAACGCTATTAATAAAGTGATGTCAAAACTGCCAAGATAATCATTGAACTTAATAAAGATGACATTCTTAATTATAAACACAATTTGAATATTATGCCATAATTTTCTATGGTTTACCTTATATTTATAAAGAAGGAGTTTCATTACGACCTATTGTTTTCGACAATTGAGCTTTCAGCCATACTTTACTGGGCTGTAGTTGAATTTTTAAAATGTTCACTGTCATCGAATCTATATAAATAAATATCAGTATGTGTCTGTTTCTTATACGTCTCCACGTTTTTTGTTCAATTAACACAAAATTTAACACAGTGATATCGCTCTATTTGTTATTCGTCTGCAAACCATTAACTAGATAATAAGACCAACGCCTTGCAATTCCATCTTTCACAAATGCTAATAGTTATCTTTAGTGTTTTACACTATATTATTTATACCCAATAGAAAACTAAAGTATCAAGCGATCTGGTTTGTTGTTTTCCTTATGCAGCTTTGTCTATTTTATCATTTGGTTTCAAATTTTTCTGATGGAAATTACTAATTACATTGGAAAGCTTAGCTTAATTTCTTTAAGGAAATTATCACATAGTTAAAAAGCCAGAAAATTATCACATTTATAGGACAGTGTTTTCTGTGTATTATTATTCTCTGTTCTTAGTTGTATCATTTAATTACATAAAAACATTATTGATTGTATCAATACCTTTAGTACATTAAAAAGTGAGCTTAAGTTTTATGACAGTTGACAGCAAGAAAGAGAAGACCCAGGTGAATATTATATTCTTTGTGTTTCATAAGTATGTTTTATTTATTATTTATATCACTGAGTAAAATGTAAAAAATAGTAACTTATGAGATAAGGTAAAGTAATTCTTGTTAATATGATATGCTTGTGAGCAGCCCATGGGTTATTTAATTTTTGGGTTTTGGTTTCAGTTTCGGAGCTCTTGTAAAAACAATCTTGTGAGGGATGTCAACATATTTAACATGATTATTATTTTTAGTTTCATGTCCAATAAGATTATGTTTGTTTTGTCTCCGTTTTAATTGGCACATGGGTGTTAGTTTCGCAGCTCTACCAATAATAAATTTGTTTCGGTTTTCAACATTTTCAATAGCAATAAAAACGTGTCTCTGGTAATGTTCCGTTTTATTGCCAAGTCTCACAGTAATAATTTTATTAACATTGTGAACAAGTCTAGTAGAGGGAGGCCTGATGTTGTTTGACACCTCCCTCTGGATACGTTCATCGTCTTTCACTTCTTGTGGTGTTTCTGCCTGAAGATGTAAATTATAATTAGTGAGGCAACAACACTCATCAATCGAAAAAAATGTTTTAATAACAATAATCAGTTAATAAACATTTTAAAAACATATAATTTATTCTTTATGTAACAATCATTTTACTATAATATGAGTAAAACCAAATAAATATTTATATGAAAATTGTAAATTATGAAATTGATTTAAGATGTCTGATAAACGTTTTCTCGAAACTACGAAATATATATACGAAATAGAACAGACAATACCTTTAAATAATGTTTAACATTTGTAAACTGTAATAAAAACAAAATATACACCATAAATGTTGGAGGCTACAACTACCGTAGTGGACCGATTATAGGGAGATCTCTAATATAATACGATTCATGGTATCAGAAACCATGGGAAAAAATTGAGAGTCACAAGCCCTTTTTTTCAGGTCCACAAAAATCAATAGTATAACTGAACAGCCTACAGGTGGATTAGTTGCAAGATTAGCGTTGGCCATGAGCGAACATCTGGCGCGCATGCGTAGCTGGATGCTATCTGGAAATTTGAGAATGCGATAGGTGAGAGTAGGGGTTTAAAAGACCTGTAGACAGCTGCAATTATAAGGCGACTATCAATCTTATGCCTAGTTATTAATCAAAAACATGGTCTTGTAATCGGTACTTCAAAACATCATACAATTAAGTTTGCTCCAATGTTAGTTACTTTTATTTTGCCCCAAGATAATACTAAAGCCATTCAGTTCTCTGCTGTCGCAGACTTGAGTAGAATGTTATAACTAACAAAATATCCGACAATAAACACGTCATTATATATTCACCTGAGAGCCCTTCAAAAACGCCTGATCACCCACCTCAAATTAATTCACTAGAGATATCATAATTAGTATGATGCCCAATTAAAGCGACAGAAAATAATGAACAGAGCAAGTTAATTACATAAAACCCCAATTTTGTCTGACGTATGGGCGACTTTCTCTAAAGTTAAAACTCTTTTAATTAGTTCATGCATACAACTATACAATTCTATGAATATTCTACTCGATCTAATTACGTCATACAACGTAAATTTACTGAGAAAATGAAGTTCATTTAGAATTTTGATAAATTCTTCTGATAACGTGGGTTGTATATAAAAAATTAAAAAGACTGCAAAGATAAATATGGACAATTCCTAGTTTTGTTTCCTGTTTGTTTGCTTCTTTTAAATTTCGCGCAAAGTTACTCGAGGGCTATCTGTGCTAGTCGTCCCTAATTCAGCAGTGTAAAACCAGAGGGAAGGCAACTAGTCATCACCACCAACTTTATGGCTTCTTTTTTACCAGTGAATGGTGGGATTGACCATCACATTTAACACCCCCACAGTTGAAAGGGCCAGCATGTTTGTTGTGCCGAAGATTCAATCCCTCAACGCACGGTTCACAAGTTGAGTGTCTTAACCACCTGATTTGAAATTAGTGTTTTGAAGGAAATGTTTGAAAAATTTTGTTGTAAGTAAATTTTTCTTATCCAGTTTTCGTCATTGAGTCATAGAAATTGAAATGAATGTTATGATATTATGCCATTCAGTGGACACGTGGTATCAGAATATGTACTTTCACCACCTCAGTTTCAAAAGGGGTATGTAAAAAAAAACGTTTTTTTATGTAACCATTTTTTAAATAATACAAAAGTTTATTTCATCCATACTATGAAATTCCATTGTAATTAATCATTTTTATTAAGTAAACTGTATCTGGTCTAAAAACAAAAGTTTTTGAACATCACCCTTTCTTCATAAACTATAACAACAACAACAAAAAGACAAGTTTACTTGTGAATACACTTTGCAAAGCCTGAGAAATTGTGCAGGAGGAACTGTGAACTTTTGACTGGTTATGCTGATTTCTCCAAGCCAGTTCCCTTGGCTGTGGTTTTGCTAGATAGTAGATAAAGGGATAGTTGGAATCTCCTTAATCCATTCATGCACGCCACTAATCAGATGAGGAGACATTTGGCTAATCATTGAAATTAAATTTTCAAGTAATCATGGTTTATTCTCCTTAGAAAGCACACAAGTTGAGCCAGCACTCAGTTTATTAAACTAAGCCTCAGATTGACCTTAATGTGTGGTATTCAAGTACAGTAATGCCTGTCACACAGTTATAAGTAGCTGCAAAATACAAATCCCTAAATGTTTTGCACAGAATTGTTTCAAACATAAACAATAAGAAATCCCACCTAATATCATTGTGCAATCACCAAAATAATCATTACTCAAACATTAAAACTAAGTCTCCATCCAACCATTGTCTTATAGGTTTCTTAGGACTACAACAGGCTCATGGAGAATTGAACAATAAGATGTGTAGATAGAGATCAAATCAATATCTGCAGCATTATCAAGGTCTGCTCACAGATCTTACATCATGTCATTAATACATGTGATAAAGGTTTTTGCTGATTTGTCATTTATGTACATGCCTCCATTTATTTTCTGTAAATTGCATAATGGCCCAAATAGAGAAAACAGCTGTTCTGTTACTACTAAGTAATAGGCGGTAGTGAAAAGTTTTTCCAGTTTCTCAAGCTCATAAGCATGTAAATTTCTTATGCATAAATCCATCTGCTGAACCTGTAGTTTATATTCAGCATTGGCACCTTGAACACACGGAGTATTCCTTCCACTTATATCGTGGGCTTTGATCAGTTGTAGACGAAAATTACTGGTACCTTTTACAAAAACACTATTACCTTGGCACACGTTTTTGTGGCTTTTGCGTACCTTGCAAAACATTTCAGTAGTTTCTTGATCACCCTTTAACCAAGGGAATTTTTCTTCCCATTTCGGTAGGTAACTCCGAGATCGTTTCTCTCATACTTTTCATTGCATTCCACAGAAGACATTGGGTTACCTCCTTGATTGATTGATCTTCCTGCCGAAGCGGCAGGAATGATCCCACTATGACTACTGACACTCACTAGGTGCCTGCTTTTTCCTCGACTTTTTTAATCTTGTCAATTCTGACATCTTCACTGGAGAGTTCCTTTCACTTCGTACTACTGTCGTCTTTACTAATGTCACTTTCTCTATTCAATTCTAAACTCTCATCATCAGATTTCCTTCACTTTTTGAAATATTTCAACAAAGTCACTTTCTTTGGTAAAACCACACATTAACCACAGACAAGAACTGCTATTCTGTTTATTAGATGCACGGACTTGTTGGGCTCGGTAAATTATATGGAAACAGACAGATATTGGAGGGAGGGTATCTGTTCACAAAAATCGCTGGCACTGAAACCTTATCACCCAAAGGTGATGTCATCGGCACACAGAAACTACCGCACAAGGCTGTTCAATATAGTTTTCACATGTACCTTCTAATCTGTATGTTACAATACGTGTTGCCGGTGCGGCAGGGGAAATACGTCTAATGAAAGAAATTGCAGCTTGTTTGCTCGGTTTCCAGTTTTATTACAGGCTGTTATTGCCCATTATCGGCAAAAATCTGTTAAGTATGACCAATAAGACAATTATTTAAACGTGAAATATCACTTAAATAGACATAGCAAGAACTGTTGCCTGTAGGTAATATTTATATGCCCCGTGATGTCGGGCAGTTCATAATTTTGAACTCTGGACTGCAGTAGCCTATATACAGTGATCGTTCTGTACTGGTACACGTACACAACATATAATCAATTGTAAACTGCACTGCATGTTGAACTACTAAATAATGGGTTAGGCCTAGGTTAGAGTATCTTAATCCAACTCAAATATCTGAAGAATGAGTTGTAATTTCAACTTTAAGCTCAGTTTTGACCTGGGAACTTGAAATGAGCCAACAAACCATACATCAACAAAATAGGCATAATTCTGAAACTTTATCTGCATGCATGAATGCGAAAGTAAATTCAAGACAACGGCCTAAAGTTGGAAATAGTACACTGGAAATGCTACTGTAGCCCGAAATAATTTTGAATTATTTCAAAATGTTTTGAATTTACTTTTGCATCCATGCATGCAACTGAGAACGTTAAGCCTACTTACTACTCAGTACTAACTTTCCTTACTTGAACTTGTTGAACTCGTGCACGTTTCCAGACAATCCTAAATTGATTTTGTTGATTTGTCGGTTCTTTATACTAACTTTATATGAAGACGGTGCCACAGTACTGTACTACCACCAGTCGTATAGTGTATACATAACAAAGTTAAGAATAATGTTGTCATACGTGTCGAAGTCTTACGCAATTTGACCTAAAACGTCGAATTATCGTCTTTAGACTGCTCAGTTCAGTCAGTTGTTTTTCCAGCTTTTCAGAACATACTGATTTGAATCTACAGTCGCAAAATAGTTGAATAGTATGATACTCTTATTTTTCTGTAGATGTGACTAAATAAAGCAGTAAATGATGAAACAAAACAGTTCCACCACCTATAATTTCTTATACATAGTTATAGCAGAAAGAATGTCAGTTATCATAACATGCAATCATCTTTTACTTGAAGTTTTATCAAGATTATGTGCTGCTCTTTACAGTAATATTTTGCAAACCAATGACGACTTGCTTCAGATACATAGTTGAGTAGTTTCTCGAAACTTTATTTACTCACCGAGCAAAAAAAAAAAAAATGTGTTCTTAACAATGCAGAGTAAAGTCGAACATGGCATATCAGGACAATTACAAAAAATTGACTAAAGTTGAGTGTGGCAGTGAAAGAGTTAAGGGCATTGTAGCTGGGGGAAAACTTTGTGGTGTCCTCTTCCCTTGGTGCGCTAAACATGTGCTTATTTTGCTTAATGGTTAATTCAGGGTTGAGGTCAAAAAGCTTTTCATTTGGTTTGAGAACAATTCTTTTGGAGGCATAGAGAGATCTGTCTGCACTCTTACTGTAGTAGTGGAACGAAGTGCAGCAGCATACGTCCAGGATGAAGTAATGGACAGCAACTTTTGAGCCTAAAGTTAATTAATGTATTGAATTGTCTTCAAATGCTGCCCTACTTTTCTCCCAATACTTTAGGGCAAGAATAGAAGTAGAATGGGTGAGAGCCATTGCAACTGACGCAATGAGGGTCCATTTCACACTCATAGACCTCATGGTCCTTGCCACCACAATGAGCACACATCAAGGAACCACAACATAATATCTTCGAGTGACCAAACTTTTGACACTGAAAAAATTTGAGAGGTTTTGGAATGTATGGTCGTGCCTTGCAATTAAGATAACCTGCCTTGATGGTGGCAGGTGCAAATAATGATGTAAATGTTAAAGTGAGAACATTGGTCAGCATCATAATTCCACCTCTGCAAATTGAGATATGCCTCACTGCAGAAACTCCTTAGGTGGAGAAACCAAAGAGGATTTATGACCTGGGGATGCTCATCAAATCCTCAACAATAACTCCTCATGATGAATTCAAAATAGGATGAGGCATAACTTCAATAGGTATATCCCCAATCGCCTTTGAGTGTAAGGAGTTCACTGCATTTAGATGTGGATGTTTCCACCAATATGTCACCAGAGCGAAGCTTTTTGACTGACTTTTGAGAGCCAGCAAATCCTTCTATTTCCTTCTGAATGAAAAAGAAAGACATTTGCAAGAAAATGAGGTACAGGTGTTACAAATGTTAAAGATTGCTGCCCAAAATCTTCAAGACGTGGGCTGTTCTTCACTATTTTATTTAAGTTTTTATTTGGATGGTCCATAATAAGAAAGAATATTTTGGTGCTCACTGACCCCACCCGCCATGGAGTTCTACGACGGGATGGACTACAATGCCAAACAAGAACACTGCAGCAACACCAGGGTTTCATGAGCACTATACCCAAAAACCAGTATGAGATAACATGTCCACAACACCTGTTGAGAACATCCAACACTAGTACTTGGTTGACCCTAGCCCAAGTGGATTAGCCAATTGACCTTAAGGGGCTATTCCAAGGTCGCCCATCTACAGGAATTCAAGGCCAAAATAGTGTGTTAGGGTTGAATCCCTCAAAACCAGGAACCTCTCCTCCCCTTTATAGGTCATCATGCACGGCAAACACGTGTGTGGATGTTTAGATCCCAGAGAAGGTAAACTGAAAGAATAACCTTCCCTGGGAGGTCTTCTCACCACGTACAGGAATCTACACCGAGGGATCGATGTTAAGAGATGAAGTTTGATAATTTAATGAATGGTAATTGTTTATTGATTCCTTCAATAGTGGTCTCAAATGTGTCCTCCTTCTTAACGTTAAGATATATGTATTTGTTACTATTACTCATTTTGGTCACTTGAAGGAAACACACGAAAATCTTGAACTTCTTATTTATTAAGTCAAATATAAAAAAAAAAAAATGTGTTTGGCTACTTTGTGGAGACCTAAAAGTCTTTTGAATGTTGTAGGATTAACAATACTGTTATACAAAGTTTCTGCGTTTTTGTTTTTTTGTGTGTATGTGAAATGGGACGAGCAAAGTACTAAATCAGCACCAGATAAAGAAGTAATGACCACCCGGAGTCAGCCTGATAGCAGGATAGAAAACATTGAACGTGAAAGTTTGGTTGACACAAAGAAAGTCCTGTTAGCTTCACTTCAAATTAAAGTGGGCTTGATGAATCAGTTTGTGAAGACCTCAGACAAAGATGTTAACTCTTTCTTTATGGACAATTTTCAACCTTTTCAGAAGTTCCATTTAAAGAAAGGACTTTGTTTGGCCTCGGATTAGAAAATTGACTTTTGGCATTGTTTCACTACATGTATATATGTGTGTGTAAATAGCTTGCATACTATAGATTGCATTTATTGTTAATAGGCGATTAAATGAGCAATATAAAAAATAATGAATTAAATATTTCATTACGATTATTTGTCCAGGTTTTCAAATTGTTGTCATAATTGATAATACCACCCGAATGTACTTGGTATATTCCATCATTCAGAAATAATCCAAAAATCAATGCCAATCTAGTCAAACATCATGGAAAATCGTGAAAAAAAATTAAAGTAAGTAATGGTACAGAGCTGAGTTTACACCAACAACGATTCAACTTCTACTGCCTTTCACTCTCTAAACGCCCCTCGCTAGTACAGCGGTATGTCTCCGGATATACAACGCTAAAATCAGGGGTTCGATTCCCCTCGGTGGGCTGAGCAGATATCTCTTTGTGGCTTTGCTATAAGACGAACACACACTGTCTAAACCTCGTTTTGGAAACACAGTTACCATTAAATACCTCATAAAAGAAAGCAAATAGATAGAAGCCGGCCTCTAACATTTCGACTAATTGTACTCCTTACCTCCACCCTTCCAAAACAAAAAATATATAAAAATGTATACCCTACCATAATATGTGTGTGATTTTTTTATGATTATTCATCACTGCTGACTGGATTAACATCACTGTTTGGATTTTGACTAATAAATGGGATATCCCATAGGCATTATCCATTATGACAATAAGTTGGTAACACAAATCAATAAAAACAATACTGATATATATAAAGAAATTTGGGAATTAACCGAAATTACATCGTAAAACATACATACGGAAATAGAAGTTATTCAAAAACAAACAAAACCAAAACGTAAGTGGCACGCAAACACTTACCATACTGTTACTAACACCATGTTAAACATAATAATAAATATTTTAATTCTTTTTGTTTATATGTGGAGACATTATTAAATCCTGAGTAACTCCAATGTAAAAGTTAACACTGGCTGTGTCGGTACATTTGATATAGCAGAGACACATTCACCACTATCTCTAAATATTTCAATTTTTTTTTAAGTTATATGTGGAGACATTATTAAATCCTGCTTAACTCCACTGTGAGAGGTAAAATTTAACACTGGTCGTTGTTCCAGCTATGTAGATATATTTGATACAGTAAACACATGGCCACCACTATCTGTATATATTTTCAATTTTTTCACAAGCTTCATAATTTTTCTAATTATTTGAAAAATCAACAGAATAAGTTTTATGTTGTTTTTCTCAACATATCATAAAGGAATAAAAATGTTTCATACTTTAAATTAAATGTCAGAAATATATTTCCATGCATAAGCATGAAAATTACGTGACTATATGTTTATACTTTTATATTATCACAGAACCAGTTTTATGTTTATAATTTAATAGAATGTGCTGAAGTATTTACTTACAGCCCAGTTATGTTTTAATCATAATATATATATGTAATTATCATCATATTTTGAACTTTCTCTGTTAATTTGTATGAAAACAAAATTATTTATGGCATTGTCAGTTAATCACTAGATTGATTTATGACGTCTACAAACCAAAAGGTAAAAGAATGTTTTTATTTTTCGCTCTGCTCCCCAATGGTACAGAGGCAAGCTTACATATTTACAACGCTAAAATCACAGGTTTGATTCCACTTGATGGACAGTGAAGATAGCCTGATGCGGCTTTGCTATAAGAAAATAATTACAATTCACTTACAAAATCCTTCTCAACTGTATAGATAGCTTTTCTCCAGAGCTGCACAATTCACTTCCAATATTCACAAATCTTATTGAAACAATAAATTTCTTAATTCTACAAAGTTTGGTTAAAAGAATAGATAAGCAAACAACTAACTGTAAGCATAAAAAGTGTTTTATTCATGGTGGAACATATTACATGTTTCAAGAATACATTGGTTTTTCTTCTTAAGACACAGAAGGCATATTTTCACTATTTTTTACCATCAGTAAAACACTTCTTTATGTTCATAAATCACTCTGTTCGCATACTGTTATAATTACACGATGTTCTTCACAATTAATGTATTCAGTTAAAATGTTATTGATCAACTTAAGATATTATTCAATATTTCCTACCAGTAGTCATATCCAGTTACAGTTTTAACGTCTTTACTTAAACCTAGTTTTTATTAAGTTCTTGTTCCACATTTTCAAGTATTTATCTTCATCAATCACCGTTGTTGTACATTTAACTTTTCAAACAACACTCGAACTACAAGTGTAAAAGTCTGTTCTCTTTTCCCTTTCCTTAAGTTTCTGATAAAACATGTAAATAAGTTAAAAATGTATTATATCGCAATAAAAATAAATACATTAATGAGGACTCTGTAAAATATTTTAAATGGAGATTTCATTATATCATACCTTTGCTATTAAAGTTAAGTACTTCTAAGTTTATATCGTAAATTCATAATAATATAAACATTTACAATTAAACAATAAAAGCATGTCAGGGTAATAATCAGAAACTCAAAACTTGTAAAACTATTCACAAACCAAAAGAAGGAACTGTGTCGATAGAAATGTTTATCAGATTAGGATAAACTTCAGTATTGTTCTTTATTCATTGTCTCCATTAGATTTAGAAATGTTGGTTCCATCAAACACTGGAACGTTTCTCCAGAGACTCTGTGCACCCAATGTAGCTAGGTAATTACTTTGTGGTACAAGAACTATTTTGATTATAGCTCTTTTACATCTTCAAGAAACTAATTAGTTCATCTCCTGTGGTCAGAGATGTATGATGGCAGGTAACTGGTTGCTTTTATTATTCATGCATTGTCACCAAGAAGAAAAAATTGACAGTTTGGTAAAATGTACACTTTTATTGATTACTGTAGCAAGAGCGGCTCTTCAGAGGTGTCACATAAAAATATTCTATGTTGGGTGAGAAGCTTTAGAAGTATTGTGTTGTTTGTGAGAAACATCTTTGTTATAACTTTTAATGGATAAGTTACAGACTATTTCACATTGTAATTATAGACAGTGCTTGAGATACTAACTCGTCATCAATGGAAGATGAACCACAAGTGCATCAGTCTTAATTTTTACTTGCTTTCGTGCGACCCTTTCTTATTGGTGAAATATAGATAGTTTATACTGTCTCGTATACTCAGGCGATAGTTCAACAGAAGTGGCCGACATGTTGAGGAACTAATTTCAAAGCTGAATCAGCTGGATAGAGTCGATAATTGGTGTGTCCCTTTAGTAGAATTTGGCATTAGCTAGGAGTATTGTAGTTGTCTGTTGACGTGTGCTTCCCAGTGTGCATGTCGCAGCAGAAATTTAGATTCGTCAGACCAAGCGACGTTTTTCCAATCTTCAATCATCCAGTTTTGGTGATCCCCTGTAGCCTCATTTTCCTATTCTTAGCTAACAGAAGTAAAACCCGGTGTGGTTTTCTGCTGATGTAGCCCAATATGCTTTTGCACATCATTGCTATAAAGAGTGGTTATTATGGTCTTTCTGTCAGCTTGAACGAGTCTGGCCTCTTTCACTGACAAAGTGTTTTCCCCACAAAACTGTCGCTCACTGAATGTTTCTCTCAACATTCTCTGTAAACTCTGGAGACTGTGATGAGTTAAAATCCCATACTTTTTTCATATGCAATTAAAATCAGCGCTCTAAAACAATGATACACATAGTATAAACCAAAATAATTACAATATAATTGAAATTCAAAAACATGCCTCTACTACCATTCTTTACTGTCGTCCTTTGGAATGGTTGTGGAGGGTGTTCTTGAATTTTATATACATCTCGCTTTTTTCGTTCATTTTAACTACAACTACAATACTTTATTAAGTATAAGGAATACTTGTCCTGATTTCTCCAAGCCTGTTCCCTTGGCTGTGGTTTCGCTAGATAGTAGATAGGGACAGTGGGAATTTCGTTAATCCATTCATGCGCGTCACTAATTAGATGATGAGGCATTTGGCTATCGATATTATACAATTACCCAATTTTACGTCAGGGTCGACGATATCGACAGATGCCGATAGTAAAAGCTCAAGGGATTACGACTCACGAGTTCGTTGATGTGTTGCGGGTGGTATTTGCCTTACCAGGCGAGGTGTGCTTCATTATTCGCCTTCCACAACACACCTAGGGTGTACAGCATCGTACGTCGGCACAAGAACTCTTCAAAATACTTTGATCTTATGTCCAGGTCCGCCAGTACTTCCGTGTTTCTAGGATACCAGGCACCGCGGGCACCAATTGGTAAACCGTGGGAAACAATAGAAGTTGCACCAGTTAGATCTTTAATTTGTGGTGCGAGCTCTTCATAGCGGGCGACCTTGGAATTGTATGCTTCCTCTAGGTAGCTATACATGAGTTCATATCGGACTGTCACATCAACAACCACCGCTTTATCCTCACGGTGGAAGATCAGATCCGGTCTCCGACGTTCACCATTGCCTGTCTCAATGGTGGGTTCTTTGAGTACTTTCCACCCTTTACTTACACATTCGTTTAATAAATGGTCACAGATCTTATTGTGACGCCGTGTCCTCATAGATTTTAATTTAGGACATTGACCACTAAGATGACATATGGTTTCTCTCGGGGCAGAGCAACCCCGGCATTTAGCAGCTTCTTTGCTCGTACTCAAATTCCCTCGACTGAGGGCTTCCCGTGTGGGATAAACATTTGCCCTTAGAGCAAGACACTTCACCCAGTGGTGGTCCTTCATTCCCACTGGTTTAGGTAACCAGTGGTTGGCAAATCTTGAGCCTTTGAAGAGACTTACACCGTGCCCTTGCAGGGCAAGACCTTCCCAGCGCTTCCTTTCGATATCTCTCCAATTAGAATGATATGTTCCAGAAGTCTGTTCGGGCTTAGGGATCGGAAGTCCCGCTTTTAAGGCGATTCCTTGGATGTTTTCAAGTAAGTTATCAGTTTTGGCTATCTGAGCTATAGTTTTGTCCATTGAATGGACATGTCTTAATCCTGTCTTGATCTTAAGCGTTGGAACCAGAGATTGCAACTTGACAAGTGCTAGGCCACTGTCTTTGTAACGGGAATAAAGTAACCCGTCGGCCGTGCAAGGCGGAAGATGACACCAGCTCTTCACGGCCTTTTTAATTAAGTTATCCAGATCTCTTAACATTTTACCACTCGAAGCTCCCAATTCGAGTTGGTAAAGGAGCCAGGGTACCGCAAATTGGTTGAGAATCTCAACACGTTGGTGTGGTTTTAGCGGTACCCTTGAGATGTTATCTATCCATTTCTCGAGGAGAGGAAGTACAGGCTCGCTGTACACCCCGGTCCATGGACAGACATTGGTCCCTAAGTAACGGTAAGATTGTTCGGGTCCGATCATCGGGAGTACTTCGCCATTAACTGTCCATGGTGGACAATTATTGACGGTAAAGGTCTTACTGGACCCCCTAATCAGCATACCGGCACTCTTTGAGATGTTTAGTGAGAGGCCGTTACCCGAACAGTAATCGTTCACGGTGTTTAACATTTCCTGAAGGCTAGCATGATCTTTCTTTCCAGCACTGCCATATCATCGGCATATGCTAGTGTAGAAACTGGATCCAGCATCTTATCTAGCGATATGCCTCGGCCAACCTCTTCAAGTTTACGAATGAGAGGATCCAGGGCAATGTTAAACAAAATAGGGGACATGGGGTCCCCTTGTTTTACGCCTCTGAGGAGGCGAATAGGTTTGGTATGTTCATTTGGCTATCGATATTATATAGTTACCCAATTTGACGTCAGGGTCGACGATATCGACGGATGCCGATAGTGAAGACGCATGAAGATCAATTCATTTGCACATTCTACCTACATTGGTCTAACGTCAAGAGGCTATTTAAATTTCGTCGTGTGTTGTGGGCGGTAAGTTACCTTACCAGGCGAGGTGTTTTTCATTATTCGCCTTCCACAACACATCTAGGGTGTAAAGCATCGTACGTCGGCACAAGAACTCTTCGAAATATTTAGATCTTATATCCAGGTCCGTCAGTACTTCCGTGTTTCTCGGATACCAGGCACCGCGGGCACCAATTGGTAAACCGTGGAAAACAACGGAAGTTGCACCAGTTAGATCTTTAATTTGTGGTGCGAGCTCTTCATACCGGTCGACCTTGGAATTATATGCTTCCTCGAGGGAGCTATACATGAGTTCGTATCGGACCGTCACATCAACAACCACCGCTTTTTTCCTCACGATGGAAGATCAGATCCGGTCTCCAACGTTCACCATTGCCTGTCTCAATGGTGGGTTCTACGAGTACTTTCCACCCTTTACTTACACATTCTTTAACTAGATGGTCACAGATCTTGTTGTGACGCCGTGTCCTCATAGATTTTAGTCTAGGACATTGATCACTCAGATGACATATGGTCTCTCTCGGGGCAGAGCAACCCCGACATTTCGCAACTTCTTTGTTAGTACTTAAATTCCCTCGACTGAGGGCTTCCCGTGTGGGATATACATTTGCCCTCAAAGCAAGACACTTCACCCAGTGGTGGTCCTTCATTCCCACTGGTTTAGGTAACCAGTGGTTGGCAGATCTTGAACCTTTGAAGAGACTTACACCATGCCCTTGCAGGGCAAGACCTTCCCAGCGCTTCCTTTCCATATCTCTCCAATTAGAATGATATGTCCCGGAAGTCTGTTCGGGCTTAGGGATCGGAAGTCCCGCTTTTAAGGCAATTCCTTGGATGTTATCGAATAAGTTATCAGTTTTGGCTAAATATCTAATAGTTTCGTCCATTGAATGGACATGCCTTAATCCTGTCTTGATTTTAAGAGTAGGAATCAGAGATTCCAACTTGACAAGTGCTAGGCCACCGTCTCGATAACGGGAATAGAGTAACCCGTCGGTCGTGCAAGGCGGAAGATGACACCATCTCTTCACGGCCTTTTTAATTAGATTGTCTATTTCTTTCAATAATTTACCACTCGATGCTCCCAATTCGAGTTGATAAAGGAGCCGGGGTACCGCAAAACGGTTGAGAATCTCAACGCGTTGGTGTGGTTTTAGCGGTACCCTCGAGATATTATCTATCCACTTCTCGAGGAGAGGAAGTACAGGCTCGCTGTACACCCCGGTCCATGGACAGACATTGGCCCCTAGGTAACGGTACGATTGTTCAGGTCCGATCATCGGGAGTCCTTCGCCATTAACTGTCCAAGGAGAACAATTATTGACGGTAAAGATCTTACTGGACCCCTTAATCATCATTCCCGCACTCTTCGAGATGTTCAGTGAGAGGCCGTTACCCAAACAGTAATCGTTCACGGTGTTCAACATTTCCTGTAAGCTAGCATGGTCTATTGCCAGCACTGCCATATCATCAGCATACGCCAAAGTAGAAACTGGATCCAGCTTCCTGTTTAGCGATATGCCTCGGCCAACCTCTTCGATCTTACGGATGAGAGGATCCAGGGCAATGTTGAACAAAATAGGAGACATGGGGTCCCCTTGTTTAACGCCTCTGAAGAGGCGAATAGGTTTGGTATTCTCGATACCAACCCTAAATGACGTTACACCATCTTGATACATTTCCCCTACAAGTCGGACGAAATGTGGGTGGACATGAAACCTGGCGAGGCTGGCTAGTAGATGTTGGTGGTCAACATCTACTACACAGTAGTAGGTCTGTTACACAGACACAGGTCTAAAAAGGCCATAGCCAGAGTCCCATGTTGCTTGGCCTTCCTCATGATGGAACGTAGCAGGAAGATGTTGTCTCTGCAACCCGCTTGAGGAATAAAACCACGCTGTCTAGGATTTATCTGCACGGCCTGCTCGAGGCGACGGGCCATAATCCTGGAATATAACCTAAGCACGATAGAGGATATCGTAATAGGCCTCCAGTTTTTGACCTCGTGCAGATTACTCGATCCTTTCGGAAGGAGCACCGACTTATTGACCCTCATGCATTCAGGAATGCGGCCCGTGAATAACCAGATGTTATACAGACTTGCCAAGGAGGCGTCGATACCATACTTAAGGCGGTAGAGTAAGAAAGGAAGAGTGATCTTATCGGGACCGGGGGCCCCTCTCTTCATGCCTCGAAGTGCTTTACTCACTTCGGATGATGTTATTGGTTCGAGAATACTGGTGTTGTCTGCCCTGGGTGGAAATGGACAACCGTCAAAATTGACGTTATTATTTGCAACACCGTAGACCTGATCGTAATGGTCTTTCACCTGATCTTTACTGAGGGGACATCTGACAGCATCCCGGCCGTCTAATATCTCTTCAGCTAGGCGTTTTCGTTCGAAATCGAACATTCTCTGGAACCTTTTAAAGCGTTCTACCCTGTGTAACCGCCTCTTGTATGGCCTCCGAGCAGGATTAATGACTTTAAGAGCCTGCGTCGAAGTTCTTTCGTTTCTCCATGTTGTCTGAGAATGGGCGATCTCGTCAACCCATGTTTTGGTCACAACTTCTACCTCCTGCCAGGTTGCTTCGTCGAGTCCCTTCTGATCTCTCAGCTGACATATGTACGGACAGAACTTAGAACTCCGGTCGGGGATATTAATCCCTTCCCAGTCGAGCTCCTCGTGCTGAACGACAACAGCAGGATCTCCACGACTCTTGATGGTGTGTGAAGCAGTGCACACGGTTGGTTTTTGTTTATTAAGATATCGTCGTTTGTCAGATATCTGTTTTGGAGTTTTGCCGGGTAGATGTTCTGCACAGAGAACATTGATGTTCTTTTGGCCCGAGTATACTATTACCATCTCTCGGAGGGTTCGTACTTCTTCCTCGGATCAGACTACCTGGCGCGGACGCTCCGACGGCGCCCGAACTCCGGACATTTGAATGCGCTCGGCATTCCGGATCCTTGGATGTTTATGTCTCTTATGCTGAGACACGCCTGATTTGGTCTTAAATTTCAGGTCGCAGACTTCACAGCCGAAGCTGGAAGACTGATTGGCGAACGCCACGGAACGCCGATAGGGATATTTCGGTACATGACATGCAATAGCATGATAGTGTCTATCGTCTTTTCCGCAGAAAATACATCTCGCTTGCGCCACCGAGTTATGAATATTTGCCAGATGTTCGGCAAATCTAGGAAAACCGGTAAACTCGAGTGGGCACTGATCACAAGCCAAAATCTTATTTTTACAGGGTAGGTTAACAAATACTGTCCTCCCTACCCTTTCAACCGTCAGTTCCTTGTCATTATTCGGTAAATCTGTCATATGTCCCTTGTTGACTGAGGGACTGTAACTTAAGCCGTCCACCTCTGTGGTTCGGCTCTTTAAAGACTCTATTTCCTCATTTTCAGAGGATTTATAACTTAAGCCGTCCACCTCTGTGGTTCGGCTCTTTAAAGACTCTATTTCCTCATTTTCAGAGGATTCATAACTTAAGCCGTCCACCTCAGTGGTTCGGCATCTGCCTCCCCTGGCAGTCTGACTAGTTGCAATCAAAACACCTTGGATATGTGTCTGATTGATGGAATAGGTTTCATTCAATACCTCTATTCCGGATCTTAGGCTTTCCTCTCCCACGTTGCCGGGGAATCGCTCGGAAGCTACCATCCCCGGGTGGTGCCAAGTAGCATGGGTTTGGCCGTCGCCCTGGCACCCCACGAACGCCAAACCATAGCTTTTATCGTTAATAAATCTTTCCATAACTGTAACAACCAGTTTTGATGTAGGGTACGTCAGTCCCTACAAAATGCTAATACAAGGTAGGGCTGCAACCTCCTACCAGGCACCCAGATAGCTAACGAATTCGGTGAGTCCTCGCTACGGTTTAAAAGGTTTTCCTTCCTTAGTCTGGAGCTGACTGCCCCTGCCTTTGGACATATGATGGTCGGCGAGCCCATCATACGGGTTTTTAGTGTTCTCCTTCACGTGTGGAGGATTCAGTTACAGGGGAACCTGTATCCAGCCGCACCACAGGGAGGTACCTCCAAGGACAGTACATTGGCAATGTTATGTGAGGATCCAGGGCAATGTTAAACAAAATAGGGGACATGGGGTCCCCTTGTTTTACGCCTCTGAGGAGGCGAATAGGTTTGGTATGTTCATTTGGCTACCTTAAGAGAGTCATAGTTACTCCCGCCGTTTACGCGCGCTTGGTTGAATTTCTTCACTTTGACATTCTACACCACACTGGCAGTAGAATGAGTCATAGTGAAAAGCTCAGTTACTTTCAACGTGGCGCTGTTATAGAATGCCACCTTTCCAAAAAGTCAGTTCGTCAAATTACTACCCTGCTAGAGCTGCCCTTGTCAACTGTAAGTACTGTTATTGTAAATTGGAAACGTCTAGAAGCAACAACAGCTCAGTCACAAAGCAGTAGGCCACACAAACTCACAGAATGGGACCGCCGAGTGTTGAGGTGCGTAGCGCGTAAAGTCATCTGTCCACAGTTGCAACACACACTATCGTGTTCCAAACTGCTTCTGGAAGCAACGTTAGCACAAAAACTGTTCGTCGGGAGCTTAATAAAATGGGTTTCCATGGCCGAGCAGCCGGACGCAAACCTAAAATCAACATGCACAATACCAAGCGTCGGCTGAGCGGTATAAAGCATACCGCCATTGGACTCTGTAGAAGTGGAAAAGCATTCTCTGGATAAATGAATCATACCTCACTATCTGGCAGTCTGACGAACGAATCTGGGTTTAGCTGACTCCAGAACGCTACCTTCCTGAATGCTTAGTGCCAACTGTAAAGTTTTATGGATGAGGAGTCTGGTAACACTACTCATTAACTGTCGTTTTGTCAGCAATTCAGATAATTTAAAAATGTATCTGGAAGCGTATTTTAATACATTTTAATTTCTGAAGAAAGAAAATTGTAACCAGTTATTTAATTTGTTAACTTGGTTGATCCATTAATGTTTTTAATAAAACTTTGATGTTTCAAATGACTTTATTACAACGTAAACTAATTTTAATTTGCTGATTTGTTGTACGCCTGCATTATATTGTGAATAAACTGTTAGGGCCATCTGATCAATGCTTTGAGTATTACTTAGAAACACAATTTGATTTGCTGTATATGTCCAAACTTTTATATATATAAGTATGAAAGAGAGATGAAATTATTGGTAATAGTAAATTTGAGAAATATTTTCACAAAAGTATCTTTTCCATTTTGAAATAAACTTAATATTAAAGGTAAAATATTTATTAATATTAAGTCTTAACATGTACTAAGGCCGGGCATGGCCAGTTGGTTCAGGCGCTCGACTTGTAAACATGTTCGCTCT
>NW_027467782.1:20888776-21024863 GCF_004210375.1 Tachypleus tridentatus | reverse complement strand
TCAAGTGGCCTTATCAAAAACCTTTTAATTTTTAAATACAGACGTTTTACTTCTGTTTTTATCAAGCTAATGCATTTTTTTCACCTCTGCTTGAAGCACTTTCCTTGTGTCATCTGCCCTTTAAACCATATTTTCTTCTTCTATAAGTCTGTGAGCATCGACATTTTAATTTCTTTGCTACTGATGTTTTATGTACCCTTTTCCATCCCATGTATCTCCTCGTTTAACTGAATTATTTCTTTTTTCTGAATACTATAGCAGCTTGGGAGGGTTGTTCCTCTTTTTCAACTATTTCCCTTCCTTCTATATCAGACCTTTACCCTCTACTGAATGTGGATAGACTGGATCTGTGTCTGGTCAAGGTTCTTCATTTTTATATAGCTTACAGAGTACATTTTCGTGACTTTATATTCCATGGCAGCCCACCTCCCATCATGATCTTTCACCTTCTACCCTTACTAGTTGTAACTACCTTTTAGTTCAATTGGTCTATTCTTTCCTACGTTCTTCCTTGTTCGATGTTTCCTTTCATCATAATCAACACCTTACTTTCCTTGCTTCTTGTCTTCTTCATCCAATGGAGGAGATTCTACTCCCTTGGATGCAGACCACTCCTATCTTCATCATATGACGATTCCCACTTCAACAACCACCAATGGTAATTTTTCAGACTTCAGTGTGATTGTAACTAGAAATTTTTTATTTATATTTTTTTCCATATTTTACCACTTTTTCTCATGAATCTCATCAAGGGTGAGTAGTATCTGACAAGGTATTATTTAACTGTAAATCTCCATTTTATCTTCCATGGCTTCACACAGTCAAAATTCAGATGGGGTGTTCCACAAGGTTGCTTGACGGTGAATAACATGGTGATATTTTGTTTCACAAACAGGCCTTTTCTGGACTGTCCCATCCATGGACTGCATAGGTAAACCAGAAAGGAATTGTTGCTCATCTCTGCCATGCCTGATGTGAACCATTTAATGTGGTCTTCTTTTCAAGACAAAATTTCATAATCGCCCATTTAACTGTCTTAAATGGTGTCATTTCTTCAGACTCTGAAATGTATTGTCACTCTCTTTTCCTCAAGTGGAGTATAGGTGTTCTTACCAATTTCCAGTGTCAAGCTTCTGGGGGTGGTTGACTCTGAAGGTCACTCACTTGAAGGGGTTTCACAAAAGAAGATGGCTGTAACCATTCACTCTTTATTAGGGCAGCACTGTTCTGCTCATGTAGATGAGATGTGGCATTCTATTTCCATTTTACATGGCCACTGGATTTGAACCCATCATCTTACTATATAAAATGGCCTCCTGATACCATTTACGTTAACACTGGAGTTGAGCTGTCAAAATTGCAGTTCATCTCCTTGATTGGAAACTGTCATCCTACCCTCACATATATGTCAGTACCCACAAGGAGGTTTGGAACCAGAACGAACCAATCATCATAAGTACTCCGTACGTTTGGGTTGTCTGTCGTTCTCTCCTGATTACTGTATCTGTGTTGTAGATCATAGTAGTAGTATGTGGCATTGTTACAGTTATATCTCTGACTATCCCTCCTTCTCTTGTTATGGGGATGTTATTGCCTTTGGATGGTGCTGGTCAGTGCCACATTTGGGGAGTTGATTCCATATGATAGACATCTGTTCAATATTAGTTGTTAATTTCTTGATTGGTGGATTCTTGGATTTGAAGTGAAGACAGTATAGTTCTAATCTTACCCTATAATAGATGATAGTGTCCCATAAGAAGGTTTTAGATGTGATTTACTTACCAAGTATGGTCTGCTTTGCCTTAACAACTTTAAACTCAGGGACACATCCTTGTTTACCCACTTTACTCTTGTGAGACTGAGTTACCTTTGCTTACTCTGGTTAGGACCACTTTCCTATCATACTCTCACCCCACTTGGAAGTGCACCTTTCAATTTTCGCACTATTGTCTTAACATTGCACTTGTGTATGAAGAGAAGATGTGCAGATCTGTATCTCATTATCAGGGGGCCCTTTCGACAATTTCAGGGCTACCTTTTTTGTTCCCTCAACCCAGACCCTCATACTCAGTGTCGGATTCAAGTAAATCTTGTAAGAGGAGGTAAATACCATATCAGAAGTTATAAATTTCCTGTACTGAAAAAAAATGTATTTCTGGTAAGTACTTTCCTTCATCACACTCCCTCCCCACTACTATGGAGCTGATACCTTCTGTCAAACTTTGAAGTGAAGGTGTGATAGAGGAGTGTAGAGGGAGCCACATACATCTTATGAGCATATCATGCCGCTATTAGTTAAGAGATGAATTATTTGAGAGACATGTTGGAATATAGTAATTCCAGCAGGGGAGAGCAGAAGGTTTGTGACATGAGTAAGCAAACAGTTTATGTATAGAGGGCAGCACAATAAGAGAGTATTAAATCTCTTGTATATACACACTCTTATAAGTTTATTGACTATTTACATTCTCATTGTTTTTTTGTTTTTTCAAACATTATCATGAGTTGTTCTAAATTACACTTATTGATACGAAGTTTCGTTTGGAGAGGAAATAGAAATGTTATCGATTTTACTATGGATTGAGAATATATACAGACATTGATAAATTTCCAAACCACATGTGGAATTATTAATGTTGGAAGAATGGGTAGATATAAGTCATTTTTATTGGTTTATTTTGTATGAGAAGTATTTTTGTTTAAAAATGTTTTCAAATCAACTTGAAAATAAATTGTTTTGGGAAATACTTTTCTCTGAACATATTGTTGGAGTAGAAGTATTAAGTTAGATCTTTATTTTATTTTGATTGTTGTTGTTTTTTCAAACTATTGTATTTGTAAACATTAGCTTAACTTGTTAGAGAAATTGGTATAGTGTGATAGCTACACAACCTGTTATACGTCTTGAAAAGTGAACTTGAATGCACTGTTTTCCAATGAAGGTGTTTAACGTGTTTTGAATTTCAGTTTCATTTCTCTGAGGAACTTGAAATTCCAGAATCAGATGAAAACATCAGCCTTGAGCAGGTAAATTTTAAAAATTTCGAAAAATACAAGTTTTAAATAAAATTACAATCTGATATGGAAGATTATTTTAATCATTCATTTTAAATAGAAGAACCATCACTTGTTTTAATTTACATCAGTTGTTTGAAAAAATTATTGTAAATGTATATATGAAACTACTTGGTTGAAGAATAACTGTTAAACCCTGGAAAGATTTGTATTACATCACAGAATATCTATTATGTTTTCAAAAATGGCAGTACATGAATAAGATATTTAGTTTTGAATGATACTAAAAACAAAAAAGGTTTCATTAAACAGTTTCTATAGTTGGCATCATAATATTCAATATGCACTAGAACATAATTTAGTATAAAATATTTCTTATTGAATATATTAAACTTCATAAATACAGCTTATAGGTAAAGAACTGAAAAAAAAAAAAAAAATGTGTTTACTTGAATTGAAGTCCACAGAGCTAGATTCTCCCAGTGAATGTAACAACACAGCAAGCAGGTTGGCAGACACAGTAGACTGTCTCATAGAAGGCAGGATGAAAGCAGTACACAAAGAGGTAAGTACCTTATTAATACTGGCTTCTCACTTTGCTTTTGAAAAATGTACAGCAAATTTACAGGTTATTTTCATGCTTAAAAATTTTCTTTTCCACTTCAATGGTGTTAACTACGAAAAACACATTTGATCATTAAAATCTTTTTTTTCTCCAGGGACTGGTGCATTCTCTTTAAAATTCTTAGGGACAAAAGGGAGTAGAGCTTCTTTGTTTACATGTAAACAAATGCAAAATTAAAGAAGCCTTACTTATACAAGAACTAAAGCCATAATTAAACCAATGTAAAGGAATAGGTTATTAATTTGTACAGGAAAAAAGTAACATCCAACTTCAAGGCTCCCTACAATCCTGTATTTGTTTATACTCTCGTTTCTAAGCCAAGTTTTCAGCAACTCAAGATACTCCCAAAACTCATATAATGTCTGGTAAATGAGGTAGCCATTGACACAGAAAGTGGTGTGTGAATGATTTAGTTTGTGTAAGTACTCCTCCAAAATGTGTTTCATGTGTTCACCAGAGGGGCACCATCTGCATGAAAATTGTAGTGTCACATATGTTGCTGCAGAATGGGAGAATCATGCTGGTTGTGTAAGCATTTCACGGTATTGTGCAGTCCTTATGAGAAGTAAGGAATTTGACATAAATTATGTATAAAATATTATTATTAGTCAGGCATAGCATAGTTTTTTATACCCTTCTATGTTATTTGGTTACAGAGCCATAAACTATAAAATCAGAATCTTCCTGCCTGCCACATATTCTCTTTAACAAATTGCTAGTGGTTCTTAATGACATTTTACACTATGCTATTTATCACCAATAAAATGCAATATTGTGTTATTTCCCATTCAGAAAATTGTCTCATTAGCTTTAAGTTCAAACTTTATTCTCATGGTCAAAAAAAATTTGTCAACAAAGGACTTGTAATGGTTATTGAAAATTTATATTTTGTTAAGGTACAGAAAAAGTTATAGAATGGATAGAAAAGATCAGTTAGGAGTCACAGGCTTGTTCAATGGGCCTGAGCCCATTGCAAGAAGGTTAATCCTAAACCATTTGTACCACTCCATTCATAATATTATGCTTTGACATGTTTTGCATTTGTGAAAGTAAAATGGGTGGATGCTTCAGCCAGTTACCTCCATTTACTTGCTGGTCAGTGAATCTCAAAAGAAACTGATTTTATCTTCATCAAACTTTACCATCTTTACCTGTCAATTTTCAATAAAAATGTTTTTATTGGTTAATGGAAAAAACAATATTGTTCATGCATGGTATGTTTAATTGATTGTCTCTCTTATGGTTGAACTTATTTTTCTTCATTGTACTCAGTTTCTGTTTTGCTTTGGCATCACTTTGGTCAAGTGTGAAGTCATGAAAATTTTTTTTAATCACAGCTATGTTCATCTTTACATACAAACTTGTAATTTATAATATAATTACTACATAAATACCAACATGAAATATTTTTGAAAATGTGCATTTAAACAAGCATTTATTTTTGAAGAACTATTCTGTACCATTATTATATAATAACTGTTTGATGAATGGAAAGTCTGGATTACTTCACAGGCTTTTTACAGGAGACTTACTGTAAAAAATAATTAAACATCTTATTGTCAGATTCTGTTTGATAGGGTTCTTTTCAGAAATGGCACCTGACTGAAGCAGTTAGCGTAATTGGTTCCTTCATTCTAGAAAAGTACAGTCTAATCAGCAGACATATAAAAATAGTTTATGTATAATTGACAGGTGCTGCACCAATATTTTAACTCTTCAATGATGTTTACAAATGCTACTAGAATTTTATGCCTCTTGCCTCCTCCTTCATTTGACAACCACTGAAGTGGCAGGCAAAACAATGCCAAAGATATCCTCTTAACATTTCAGAAACGTTTGCAATATAAAACAATATTAAGGATGTCCTTTAAAACCTCAGAAATGTTTACAGCACAAAACAGTACTGAAGAAATTCTCTTAGAATACCAGATATGTTGGCAATACAAAACAATATTGAGGATATTCTCTTAAAATCTCAAAAAATGTTGGTATTAAAAAACCTATATTTAGCACATGACTTGCCTTCTTCTGATTCAAATTTCTGTCATCAGGCATGTTCATTCTTTCAACGATGGAGGTATTATAAGTGATGGTCAGTCTTGTTATTTATTGATAAAAGTGTAGCTTGTAGCTCGATAGTTAGCAGTGGGTTGTATTGACTATTTGCTTTCTCGCTTCCTAGTGGCAGAGCAGTATATCTTTGAACTTAAAATGCTAGAATCTGAGTTTTGATACCTGTGGTTGGCAGAGCACAGACAGCCCAAAGTGTTACTTTGTGCTGAATTTCAAACAAAGCTACCATCTCTCTAATTTACTACCTATAAATTAGAGATGCCTAGCACAGGTAGCCTTTGATTAGCTTTATTGAAAATTCACAAACAAATAAAGCAAGTGGTCACCAACTGACTTGGTAAGAAATACTCTCAGGTACTTTTTTTTGCATTTATTAAATGCTAACATTTATAACTGTTTCAGTCAAGGTGTAGAAAAGTGTGTGGTGACACTCTGTGTTAATTACATTTAAATTATTGGCTTAGTGTCCTTTAGCAGATCTGAATGAAATGTTGTGTTAACACAGATACTTTAGTGTTTAATTTTAAAGGTTATGTTTTTGTGATTATTTCAGATTGCTCTACTCAAACATCAGCATAATATCTTTGAGAAACACCAAAATATTGAGAGAATTTTATTGCTGTGTACTGTTTTTCTACAAGTATTTTAATAACCAGCTATTATTTTTCCATCTAAATACACTGTGCTGCCTCGTTGGGTGAATCTTTCAATAAAGGTAATTAGGTTTCATGTTACAAAGTGCTGTATAAAACAGTATATTTTATTAAATGCTTTTGGTGTGTGTGTGTGTGTATATATATATATATAAACTTAAAGAAATATATTTTTAATTAATTTATAATTTACTTTATTCACTCCCCAACCTAAATGCACTGTGAGTATGAAAACATTACTTCTTGGTCAGAGGTCATTCTTGCTGTTCATAGAATATCAGTATTTTCAGAAAAAAAGGCCAGTTAAAATGTGTATAAATACAGATTAACACTAGTTTCAAATTAAATATAAATCATGAAGTTGGTAATATTTCAAGTTTCAGGTTAAAGAATATCAGTCACAATACCATTAGTTTCTGGCTAAAGATTAGTTGTAATGTCAGTAGCATATTAGTAGTTTCAGATTAGGTGCCAGTTATAATATTGGTAAAATATCAATAGTTTTCGGTTAGGTTAATTGTAATGTCATTAAAATACCATTAGTTTTAGGTTTGTTCATTTGTAAAGTCTCTAGGATATCAGTTGTCTCAGGTTAATTCAGTTGTAAAGTCATTAGGATAACAAGAGTTTAAAGTCAGAGGTCAGTTGTAATGAGAATAGTATATCAGTAATTTCAGCGAATAGATCAGTCATAATATCTGTAGTATATTCATAGTTTCAGGTTAAAGGTCAGTGGAATATTAATGTTTCATGTTATAAATCAGTTGTAATGACAGTAGTTCCTAGTTAGAGGCAAGTGTTAGCTCATGCTAAAAACTATGAAAACAATAATATGAATGAATAAGACATTATGTTAAAGGGAAATGTATAGCTTCTTTCGCATGCAATAGTCTGAGACATTATTTTTAGATTTAGACTGATTTGATTAGAGGTTTAAAAAATACCTGTAGTGTTTTAAATTATGGACTGATTATATTTAAAAGCAAGTGTTAATTTGAATAAAATACAATTTACCTGTTTCATGAAACAAATCTAATCATGACTAAATGACAGTATCTGAAATGTCATTACTTAGTTTCCAAATGCCATTGGTGTTCAACAATAATATCAGGGAATTATAATCTTTGTCTTGTTTATAAAACATATCTGAATATACTGAATTGTCATTACTTGATTCCTGTTTATAGATATTTATTTAGACTTATTGTAGAGTTAATTATACAATATCTTTTGTAAACAAATATAACAAATCTAATCATGATTGGATAAACTTTTATTACCTCAGTTCCCACATGTCATCAGTACATAAGAATAACAGAGTATCACGGACTAGTTTATTTGAAATCAAGTAGTAGAAAAATCTGTCATCCCATTTTTCCTTTCACCTCTAAAAAAAACTTGAAGATTTTTGACTTCAAAGTTGTACAAAAGAAGTAGTTTTGTGTATTTATCTGTCTAGCAGTAGATGATTTTGGCCATTTTACTGAAAAGAAAATAATATTGCCGGTTTTTATCCTGGTAAGTAAAAGATTATGTAGCTTAAAACAAATTTCTTAATCTAATGTTTCTGTTTAAAATTATGTGTACGTAGATATACATACACTCTTTTGTTTCTTTCCTAATTTTAAAGTATTTAAATATGTATACTTTTATGCATAATTTGGCATAACTATATAAATCTTTTAAAGAACTCTTTAATAAGTGTAGAGGTTTATTTCAGTATGAAAATTGTATTATGTCTTTGTAAACTTGATGCTACTACTGTGTCTTCATGTTTATTTTGTATGTATTTAGAGTTGCTGAACAACTGAAGAATTCTAAATGCAATGTAATCCTTGCACACTGCAACTAATACTTGGAAATATGTATTAACATCATCATCAGGGTTTGGTTGTTCTCTTAGTGCATGGTATTTAAGAATGTATAATTTTCAGCAAATTGCCCAATGTGGCTTTGCTATAAGAAAACGTGTATAATTTTAGAACATGTGGTTGTTATCTCACATGGAAGTAAGTGATCTGTGATTCTTGATTATTTGTAAATACTGTTAATGTAAAGATAAAAACATATAAACAATGAATATTTTTCACTACTACACTGACTATAGACATTTCATTATAGTACTAAATTGTTTTTTAAAACCACATAAAAATAAGTTTTTTTGTTGATAGGAGAGTTATAGCTGTATTGACCAAGTATGTTAGAGATTTGAAAATATGTGGATCTGTTAGCAGAGATATGGTATGTGAGATGTATGTATTAGTGTGAAACAAAGGGATATGTAAGTGATATATTGATTCAAGTACTTATGATATGATATTTGAAGTTTACTGTTAACAAATGGTTGAACTTATATGAAAATGTAAGTAATTCATATAAAAATCTTATGTTTTGATATGTTCTCTTTTTAGTATTTCCTTTGATCCTGAAGATCCAACCAACCACTTGTATGTTGTACAAACTATTAACTAGTTCTTCAGGAACACTTCAATAACAGTTTGGTTTGGTTTATCCGAAAATAAGTTGAAGAATCCAAATCCCTGGTCACTGTAGTGTGTGTGTCATTTTCACGTGCTACAGACTCATCATTAATTACAAAATTAAAGTTTATGTATTTTTGTGAATTATTGTTATGCTGTTTATATATGAGTTTAAAATTATTTTTCAAATATTCTTGTTAATCAAAATTTTTCCTAGAGATTGGTGATTTAGGCACAAATTGTACTGTGATAATGTTTTAAGGATTTCAAAATAACTAATTTATTATGTAAGAATATTTTGTAAATAAAAAATTTTTCGTTTGCATGATTCTAACAAACAGTTTTCTGTATTATGTGTAATCTTGTGATAAAAGTACATTTACAGCTTCAAAAGAGTATAATACTGTGTTTTCTGTATTCTTGGTTGAAAAGCATTAAGTTATGACTTAGAGAAAATTAAAGTAACCAACAAATATTAAGAAAAGGTTTACTGTGGTTTAGCGTAATAACAAATTATCCTGCATCAGTACAAAGTGTGATTTAGTTGTGTGTATAATATTTTACATGAGTGAATCTAGTGTCACATTAATACATCTTCATATGACAAATTTCTTGAACTAAACCACAGTAACATTTCCACTTCTATTTGTGCTATATCTTCTCATTCCATAACTGAACAGTGAAGCTGAATTTCCTAATGAACATAATACATAGCTAACTGGAAAATAAGAAAGGTATATATGGCATAAAACCCATATCTCTCTCAAAACTTACAGATGATTTCCTAAAGAATTTGTTTATTTTTAATGTTATGCAAAGCTACACGAGAGTCCCCAATTTAGCACTATAAGACAAATAGGGAAGGCAGCTAGTCATCACCACTAACTGCCAACTCTTGGGCTACTCTTTTACCAATTAATAGTCGGATCAATTGTCACATTATAATGCCTCCACAGCTGATAGGGCGAGCATGGTTGGTGTGACAGGGTTCCAATGTACAACCCTCACTTACAAGATGAGTGCCATACACAAATACCTGTACCAGGTCTTCCGAAAGAAAGCCAAGAACTAAAGCTAAAGATAAGGAAAGTAAACCAGAGAATAATAAATCTAAAAAGAAAAAAGATTATTGTTTGTTTTCTTCCAGATAAATATATCATATCTATGTACAGGTTTAAAATGGCATTGCAACTTCAAAACATATGCAGCCAGTATTTTAATGGTTATATACTGACCTGGATTAAAATGTAAATATAATCCAAAACCTAACAGCAAAATAACTAAATATTACAAACTGTAAAACAATCTAAGAAGAGTAACAAGTTTAAAAAACAAGAAAATAATAAAGTTAGAAATAATAAAAGGTTCAAAAGAGGAAAAATAACATTAGAAGAGTAAAAACTATGGATTAAAAACAAGAAAATAATCTATAAATAATATGATATTTTCTACCATTTTGAAAATATATTTTGGAATGAATAAAGCTGTTGTTTAATATTTGAAGAAAATATTATGGAAACAGTAAAACTGTAGTCTAAAATTAGAGAAATAGATTTCAAAGACAGTTTGGCCATAATCTAACATTTTAAAATGGACTATGATATGTGTTAAGAATGGTAAATCTGTAATTTGTGATCTTCAATGAAACATCTTGAAAACAGTCAATGGACAGTTACTAACTGGGTAACTACTTGTACGAAACTCTTTCATTTCCGTCTTACACAAAATATATAAGAATGTGACTGTAACTGAACCCATCTCAAACGTATGAGGAACTTCAAGTTTTGGAGCATTAAGACACGTATCAGTAACAATATGATAGCAATAACAACAGCAAAGTCACTGATGACTGCTCTTATCTGTAAAAATTCTAATAAAGAGAATATAAGCTTTTTTTCACAAAGTTAAATAAAACAGTATTTATCTTTAAAGCATGAAATCTTTTGGCTGATGTAATTTCTACAAAAAAACAAGGAGAAAGGGAAAAGAAGAAGTCCAATGTTGTTAAAAGAATAATACAAGTTTGGTAAAAACAAATACTTCATTTTGAAGAATAGTAACTAATATAAAAAACAAAGTTCATTAATTTTATAGAATAATCTTATTTTGAAATAAACACCATCACTGCATTAATAACTTTGTTCTATGTTAAAATCTGATGTGAATGTTACTTCATAAAGTAGTACCATATGTTACTATCATTATGTTGACATAATAACAGTATCTTTACAAAGAAAAATTAGAAAAATCTCATTACCCTCTTCTATAACATTGCAGTAATTTACTCAAATGCTCTGTAGGAAGAGACTCTGCCCACCACCCCTGTGGCTGGAAACCAGGTGTGGTAGGGACTCCCAAGCTCCACTAGTAGAATACAGGGATAATGTGCACTGTGAAGTCCAGAGAAACAGTGCAATATGTGAACCACTTTTGCTAAATTTTTAAAAGCAAATCAACCTCGATTCATTTATTATGATGATCAGCAGGTATGGAGAGAATTCTTTTTGGCATTGCCCATGATAGTCCCCAAGTGGTAGTCCAGCATAAAGTGCTAATACTATCTGGAAAGCTCCTAGATGATCTAATGGAACATCTCATTTGTACAGAGCCTGCTGCAATAAGAATTAATAAGTACAGTTAACTTGGTTATTTGTATAGAAGTTGATGGATGAAAATACACCTGTCTGAGCAACAGTTGCCACAAAGTGAGCTAGAGTGAAAAAAATAGGTAATGGACCCAGGAAGTTAAAGAAGCAAAAGGAAGAGAAAAAATATCATTCACCCATCCTTATAATCTAGCAAGTGTAGTCAAAACGGCTGTAAGGGGTAGGCAAAACTGTCAAAAATTCCAAATCATGTAAATAATGCAAGATAAAAGTATTGAGAGAAATCCACATACCAGTCTACATGATGTCCTCTAAAAGACGTTTAATCAGATGGCTAAAAAAATGTGATGAATCTAATGAGATGTGACTTGCAGAAGTTTTCTTGCCTGTAAAGAAAGTCTAGAATAAGCAATATAGATAAAATTTGAAGCCACCTTCTCAAAGTAATTGAGGATAAATCTTGGGAAACTGAAAACTAAAATCAGACGGCTAAAAAAATGTGATGAATCTAATGAGATGTGACTTGCAGAAGTTTTCTTGCCTGTAAAGAAAGTCTAGAATAAGCAATATGGATAAAATTTGAAGCCACCTTCTCAAAGTAATTGAGGATAAATCTTGGGAAACTGAAAACTACAAAATTAAGTGTTGATTTCTCGTGCTTCTAAAGAAGTTAGTGTGATCCACATAACACCTCAAGGCTCTGACAGGACAAAACAAATGATCTGAGTCTGAATTAGGTTTATACATGAAAAATAGCTAGCAAATGAATTTGCAAAAACGGATTTGTCTGCTTCCTTGAGTACCAAGAGCCATTGGAAGAAAATACCTGTCAGGAAATAGCTGGACAAAAGTGTCCACTACTCCAATCACTGATGCCTACATGCTAGCAGCAACAACAATTACTGTTAGGGAAGATTTGTACATTGTACATGAGGCTAAAGATTTGAATAGATGTTGAGATAAAGCATGTAATATCACCTTAATATCTCAGTTTGGTAATGAAAAAGGGTGTTTGGGATAAAGAGCTCTCAATGATCCGAAAAGGCCAGATAATACTGGACGTTTAAATACTTTCTAAGGTTTAGTATATAAAAGAGTAGTCAATAAAGCTGCCTTAGATAAAGTGATACTAGATGAAGCTAGACCTTTCTCAAAGAGCCAGGTTTAAAATTGAGACATAGTGAATACATTTGGGCAGAGCAAGTTCAATTTCCTTATGAGATAACATTGGCAGTAAGTGTGCCATTTTCATTGATAAATAGCCATTGTAGATCCACAGATAGATTGAGACAAATACAAAGCAACTTTACATTTTAAACCCTGATGCAAAGGACAGCATAATTTCCATGCATGAAGTTTGAGCTTAGTAATGCCAGATAAGGGCTGCCTCAACAGACACAGCCATAGAGGAAGTGACAGAGCCAGACATTCTTGAAGATTCTTGTAGAAGAAGGAACCACGTTTGGGTCAGCCAACCTGGTGCTACCAACAGTACTCAATAAGTAGTGGATCAAATTATAGCCAGAACTCTGGGTAACAGATAACCTGGGGAAAAAGGCATAGAGATGCAATGCTGCTCAATTTCGACTAAATCCATCTATCAAAAAAAGCCCGAGGATGAAGTACTGGAAACCAAAATGCCTGTAGTTGAGAGTTCTATTGAGTGGCAAATGAGTTAATAATCAAAGTCTCAAACTGAGAGAAAGTCCACCAGAAAATCTCACAATGGAGCATCCATTCAACTGGGCTAAGAAAGTTGACCTGCTATTAAATTCATCGTCCCTGGAATATGGCAAACCAGGAGTCTGACTGAATAGAAGTGAGCTCAGTGGAGAATACCCAAAGTTCAAAACATCAACAAATCTACAAGACCACTGTATAAATGTCAGAATGAATCACAGTAACTTTCCCTTTCAACAGATCAAGACCTTGAACCATTGCTTGTTGAACAGCAAAAAGTTACAGAATATTGAGATTGAAGGAAGATTTATTTCCATCCATAATATCTGGAATTTTTAACTACCAATATACACACTCAATTCCCGAAAGGAGGTATCTGTGAAAAGATAAATATCGGGATGAGCAGGGTGGTACAGGAACACCAACAGCAGTGTTGGTCTAGTCTAAATACCACTCAAGATCTGGGATGATATTAATGGTTGTAGTACAAGATCCATTGATTGCTTAGGTAGATGAAGTGTATTACAGAGAAATATCACCATGGGCAACTGAGTGACGTATAAGAAAGTGAGAAAAATCAAACTAATGCTTTGATGAGCAAAGAGAAACCCTGACAGTAAAGTGCCTGTTGAAGTAAGTATGTTTTGGAAACCAAACTATTACACAACCATTAAAGTTTAACTTGACAGTATAAAAATACTTTTATTATACCATACACACATAAATGAACTGTACAACTTTTTAACCATAATGAAAAAATCTTGCATAATCTAAATTATTTACAAAACTTACAACAAAGAAACAACAAATATCAATTCAAAACACACACACACAAAAAGTACAAAACATACCTACAAAATTAAAAAAAAACTATTTTTTCAAATACCACACTGGTCTTGTACTTTCAAGAATGTTCAATGGCTTCCCAATAAATAACCCATACAATAGCCCATTGATAGCTCCAGACAGCAAACTCTCCATGGCAGCTTGAGAAAGAAAAAGTATTGCTATGTTTAAGACAAACAACTTATATAAATCACAAGTACCACAAGATAGTTTTCAATAAACTTTGAGGAAGGTAAAAATGAAATATTCCTTATGTTAGTTGGTGTTTTGTTTAATCAAATATTGTCTAGATTAGATAAATGAAAAAAATATCTTTCAAATAAATGATAAATTCAGAAATAAATGTTCCATATAATCCAAACAATAAGATGATGCATACACACAATTTCATTTTAATACAATTCTAATTATTTCTTTATGAAACTAAACATTCTCGGAGCAAGTTAATCATAAACATACAAACTAAAAACCAAACAGTTGCACACTGACACAAATAAATAATTTTTGTAAGTATCCCTTCAGTCTTTATAAATACATGTAAAAGTTTTGTCACAAACACATTTAATTACATTAATTTCTCTAAAACTTTAGTTTGAAAGCAAGCTTAAATAATTCCATAAACAATCAGCCATGCCCACAACATGAGCAATTTTGCAACACAACTACAGAACTCTATAGATTGTACTAACTGAATAACAACTTCCTGCAGCATTTAGTAACAGAAAAATTAAATGAAAGATTTAAGTTTATGAAGTAGTTGAACTAACCTACAGTACAAACTGTTTATTCACACATTTAAACTAATAGACAGCTTGAAATTGTTCATTATACAAATAACTGAACAAACAACTTAACCTATTTCATGGCACAACTAAAGTATCAAACAGTCAGAGCAATTTGAGTGTGACTATTTTGTAACACTAGACAACTATCCTACATCTTACAGTCGTTCATTATGCAACTTACACTATTTTGCAGTGAAAATATCAGTGTGATCTATCTTGTAACACAACTATCAGATTATTTAAAATGTTCCATAACTCAGTTAATCCATCTCATAATTTAAAGTGTTTCACACCATATCTTACATGTTTCATAACTCTCAGAACAATATAAGCTATTTCATAATGAACCTATTTGACAGCTTCACTATTTTATTAACAACTACCAAGCACCTTGAGCAATTACAAAACAGAAATATCACACAGTTGAGCTATTATATAATACTACTATTTGAAAACATAAGCTATTTCATAAAAGAACTATACTTGTGTTATGTAAAAATTCAAGTTAAGACAGCTTGTGTTGCTATTCAATAAAAGTATCAGATAAATTGACCTTGTTCATAACACAATTGAGTTGTCATACATCTCAAATAAACTATTTCATAGGGTGATAAAGCTATCAAATAATTTGGTGTATCTCACCAGATGGGAATCTGTTGCTTCTCCCAATAAGCCACCAAAAATGATAATTGGAGCAATACAAGCAAAGTACAGAAAGAAAACAGAAGCTACAGTCTGAAGAGCTAGAGCATCCTTGAAATCACTCAAATACCAGAATTTCTTTCAGTTAATGTTGTTGATCAAGTCACCAAATAACCTGAAAAGAATTAATGAGAAAATATTTTAATGGTAAACAAAATGTAAAAAAAATAATTGATTCTTATGGTATATAATGGTTATATTAAGCTCTTTGATATACTTTCTTTTGATAAAAAGTTGTTTGATTTGTCACTAAATTTTGTACAAATATATTTGCAGGCTATTCACAGTGACCATTCCTGATTTTAAAGTGATAATTTCTAGAGTGGAAACAGCTATTTAAACATCACCCATCACGAACTCTCAGGATATTCTTTCCCAATGAATAAGAGGATTGACTATCACATTATAAAGCCCCTATGGCCAAAAAAAAGGCGAGCATATTTGGTAAAGTGTTTCAACCCCATGCCAGACCCTTAACCATGAGCCCTTCCAACCTTATGGAAGGAAAAATAAATTTATTCCTTTTACCTTTTATTATTTAAAAAAATCCTTAAAATAACTGCTGGATTTTTATTACACAAGATGGTAAAATTATTACCTCCTCATGGCTAGCATTCTAACAAAAACTTTTTATTCATAGTTCATTTTTTAAGAGTAATTTTTCTGAAAACAGTGTTCAAGGTTCTTATCTGTCTTTCTTTTTTTCATCCAATAAAAGTTTGATACGGAAACAATTTCAACATTTCAACATTACATTACTTTGATTTTTGTTCAAATGATATTTTAATGATAAGCATAAGGAGGTCACAAAATGATCACTGAGTGAAATGTTTATTGACATAACTGTGAGAAAGAGAGAGAAGCAGCTGAAAAACAGAGATCTAAAATGGTGGAATAATTATTTCTTAATATGTGGTATTCCCATCAACATGCAACACTACATATTCCAGGTTTCCACATTCCTCAGCTCTTACAGCTACATCAGTTTTTCCATTAACATCTCTCTCATGACCTTCCAACAGTGACAAGAAAAGGTCTTCACCTGCAGAATAAATTACCATCTCCAAACTATACAACTGGATGAAGTTAATTACATTAACCAAAAAGAATACCTCATATTGGTACAGCATTCTTTCTCTCCTTATAAAAGAGAAAGGTAAAATAAAGCTTACATTTATACATGAAACCTACAGCTTTTACAGTTTAAAAATAAAGGTTGCTGGAATATCTCACCTTCCTGCTCTTTTTAGTCCACTTTCTTCATGTAATTTTTCTTCTTCCTCTTCTGGTTCAATAGAAGATTCTTTATCTGTTTTTATACACTTTTTTCTTCCCTCCTAAATAAGATAAATTCCAACAAAAATCACAATTTTATCACTCTCATCATGTTACTAGCCCACTCCTTTCAATTCAAATATCTTTACACTACAGATTTTCATTATCAAAGAAACTTATTCATTTCTAATTTTTTATAAATTTACATAGAACCATGAAACATAAGACATCTACTTTCATTATGAATCCATTTATGATGTAAAAAAGTGTGTTATCATGTATCACCTACTTAATGTCTCTTTCTTCTTCTGGAGACAGTTAAACAATCTCCAAAGCTTATATTATTTTGTCCTTTTATATCCATTAATTTTCAGCATTGGCAACATTTGTTGTACTCCAAAGAAGTTTAACATTAGTTGTTTTATGGAATGCTCATCATTTGTATTTATGAATGCTTCACTTAGTTTCTGCTTCTGTGATGAGTTAAAATTATTAGCAGAATACTCAAATAGCAAGCTCAGACGTTCAAGAAGCAACTATAACACACCAAAGAACATCACTTGCACATTTGTGAGCTATACAACCTCTTGAACATATATTCATTCATTGGTTTCAGGCTCAACAGTGGGTGGTATTTCTGCAGAGATTAGTTCACATTTTGTTAAAAAAAACTGGTTGGCAACTTCCATTATAAGTTCACCTTTAAAATAGCAATACATGATATTCAAATAGATTTGATTGCTCAGTGAATAAATAATAGTGTCAAACTGAAATCTGAGATGTTGCTCTTCACTCAAATATTGCTTGTAACCATTCTATATAAACAATTTGAACTATTAGAAACTATTGTCTGATACAGAGCAAAGATGAGGAAGCTCCTGACTCACCCAGAGAACACTTGAAGCTCAATTTCATCACTAATGGCATTTTATGCAATCTAAGCCCAGTATTAGTTGAACTAGACATCATACCTACGAATGCATCTTGACAACTCAATCTACATGAGCTAGTGGCTAAACTCAACTCAGAATCTACTTGTTTAAAACATTTGGAATTTCTTCAGCCCTTGATGCAGAAGTTGTGTTCAAAATTTGTCGTTGTTGTTTTTTTACAGAGGCTATTAGAAATTCAGTGACCTGGAAAGTCCAAGTAGAAACAGTATTCATCCTTCATGCTATCGACATCTTCTTAAGGGAATTTGTTGTGTTTTTGTGATACAGCCATGGTAATTGAGCCTGGGAAGCTATGTTATTCAACAGAGAATTGTGATGGAATTCACATCACAACATTTGTGTTTACTGTGGCTTTGGAGTTGTTGGTGAAATTTTTGTTGAGCCATGAGACCATCACAGACTTGAAAATTTTCAGAGCTGAATCTATCACAAAACAATAAACTTAATTCCAAGATGAAATGGTCCTGAGATCTATGTGATAAAACTTGGTTTCACTCAGTAGCCCTCCAAAAATATTAGAATGAGAATCACCTTATGTCCAATCGATCACATGTTTGAGAAAGATGTTTTTGCAATTTTCTCAGAACATTCACACAAACCAAATTCTTGCAAGGCTTTTTTTCACTTTTGTTAAGTGATAGTAATTAATCATTCAAATATCTGAAGGTACAGATTTAAAAATAAAGTTTTAAAAACTACCATAACAATTAATATTTATTAACAATATTCAATGTAGGAAAAAGAAATGTAAAATATAAACACAAACAAGTTAGAGTAGGAAGCTGCATCAGCATGCAGACTGAAAAAGGAACATGTAGAAAATAATTCCATTCTGAAAAGTGAACAGTAAGAATCTGTTTAAGTGTAGTCAAACACAAAGCTACATAATGGACTGTTTGTGGTGTACTCAATACAGGTATTGAAATCAGACTTTGGCACTATAAGTCTGTATACTTAACATTGCACAAACAGGAGGGAAACAGAGAGGATACACAGCTAAAAAGTTGTGTATTCTATTCTATTTTTACTTCTTTACTATAAAATTAGACCTTCGTATACAAAAGAATAATTTTGTATCCAAACACTTTCATATAAAGGAGCAAGCTACTTCTTGCTCCAGGCATAGGAAATTCAATACATTATGTTTCTTATTAGTGGCTGCAAGTTTTTCTAAGACACTACTGTTTCTTTACAATAATTTGAAATGTGCAAGATATAAAACAAGGAAGTTGCTTTTCCTACCACTGATTGTTTTACTGTTAGATATACATGACTGTCAATTTGAAGTATAATATGATAGTATTATTTAGTTTGTATTGTGCAAGCTTTAAAGTAACTTATTTTTAAAAAATAGTTATGGGAAATTTTATTACGTAGCTGTTTGCATAGTTCAATTCTTGTGAACTGACGTCAAGTTTGTTTGTTTGTTTGGGAATTTCGCACAAAGCTACTCGAGGGCTATCTGTGCTAGCCGTCCCTAATTTAGCAGTGTAAGACTAGAGGGAAGACAGCTAGTCATCACCACCTACCGCCAACTCTTGGGCTACTCTTTACCAACGAATAGTGGGATTGACCGTCACATTATACACCCCCACGGCTGGGAGGGCGAGCATGTTTAGCGCGACGCGGGCGCGAACCCGCGACCCTCGGATGACGAGTCGCACGCCTTACGCGCTAGGCCATGCCGGGCCTTCTGACGTCAAGTATTCAAACCTTTTGAATTTTTCTCTTAATTTAAGTGAATATTTTAATTTTATAAAATCTCGTAGTTTGTAGAAAGTTCTAAGCCTCCGTTGGGCAATATATATGTATATATATAGGCAACCCTGGCCGTATGGCCCCTGGTAGGGTTCAGGGGTAAAGCCCCTGGCAGGGGTTCAGGGGCGGAGTCTCCTGAAGCTCCCCGATTTTAATCATACTGATAACCCATTCTGAGGCCCTGTTAGCAGTTCTTCTTCTAGTGGGGACTATAAAAAAAAATAAACAAATCGATTTTCTCTTTCTGTGCCTTCCGGTATGACTTAAATTAATCTTAAATTACTGTGTTTAACTTTGCTACTTTCAATTCTGCAACATCAACTATCATTAGCAGGTCCTTACAAGGAAATTTTCTAAATACAGACTTAACAAATGTCATTGAGATATTCTGATGCTGATGCTAACCTAAATTTAATTAAGTAAAATGTGTTTCGATGCGATGACGCAAGGTTTGTTGTCAAGGGACTAGGGACGTTTCAGACTGTGTTTGCGGGGAGGAGGGAGGGGACTGAATATGAATATGCATTTAGGTTGCTTACAAACTTAGGACTGAAGAAAAAATCGAAATAGAGCTAGCTTTAGTATCTCAGTAAAATTATATACATGGATGACACGTTACTTCATCAATGCATAGCTATATTAATGATCTTTTAAAATGGAAATATAAATGAATAATGCCACAGTTACTCTACTGGCCTATTCACCTT
Source organism: Tachypleus tridentatus (assembly GCF_004210375.1). Lineage (NCBI taxonomy): Eukaryota > Metazoa > Arthropoda > Merostomata > Xiphosura > Limulidae > Tachypleus > Tachypleus tridentatus. Next base: position 21,004,705 of record NW_027467782.1, on the reverse strand, counting down.
TATATATCAAATCTCATATGAAAACTGATATCATAATTTTACTGACCTCATTATCATATCGCAAAAGTATAAACTGATGTACGTCGATGGATAGAAATACAAATCACTTTTACCAAGGAAGAGTAAAATTACCGTATGTGATCTAATGATGGGAACAACATCAACAAAGTCGTGTTCCGTGAATACACCGAGCTTCACCTTCCTTCTGTCATTCTTTTGTACAAAGTCATTGGCAATAGAAACGAGGTCTAACGATGCTGTGCGTTCCTTGTGGATGTGGAGAACTGCTAAACTATTAAAACGAGATTAGTTCATTGTTGATCGTAGCCATGTCTAGAGCCTTCTGGCCGTCGAGAAGCTCCTTTCTCCTACAGCATTAGTTGATGGGTTAACAAGCAGGAGTTTGACTAGAATTATCACTTCCGAGATTAGGCATCTTTGAGGTTATTTCAGCTGCTTCACGGCCAGATAAATGTCGTTAAAGCATTCAAAGCGACGATCTAATTAATTAATATACTAATTAATACCTGACATCCCACCACAATGCCCCATACTATCCCGTACCCGTTTATACTCTCGACCCTAAGACATATGCCTGGCAACGGTTACATTGAAACTCCCTCTTTGTTAACCTGAAGATGACCTAGGAACGTCGAAACGTTGTTTTCTGTTTATCAATAAAAGTGTTAATACACGTTCCAGCCTTTTTGAGATACATTTGTATTTCAAGTGGGTTTCTCGTCATCAAGAAAACCATATGTTAAATGCATTCAGTTTTTAAGTAAAATTAATCTTTTGGCTATCAGTTACGAATTTAAAAGTTTTTAGAGGCTCTCTCACACACACACACAAACAACATCCATATTTTTCTGATGTTAATAAAGATGGTCTCAATATTGATAGAGTGAAGATATTACTTTTTGAACTCCCCTCAGTGGTACAGTGATAGATTTGCGGACTTACTATTCTAAAATCCAGGTTTAGATACCATGGTAGTTGGAGCACAAAGACAGCTCATTGTGTAGTTTTTGTGTTTAACTTCACACAAACAAACATATCATGTTTTCTGAATAGAATGCACGTATCTGAACTTGGTTCTCGTTTTGACACAAACTAGTGAGAATTAGCGAGACTTTAAAAACTTGGTTGAAATATCCTATTGTAGTTAAATGGCGAAGTATACAACCAACAGATGTGCATTTTTCTTTTCATTTGTTGATCTACGACTACGTTTGTGGCTTAAGAGCTGCAAATTTATCGAAAATACCTTTTAGCTAAATACCAGCTACGAAATCTATGGATTATTGTTCTGTTGTTCTTTGTAATAATCAGGAAAGTGGTTGGCTAAACAAACTCGTTTTTATTTTTTATCACTTTCCCAAACTTCGTTTCTTAAGAAAGAAAATGTCGGTTAAAGTTGGGAGGGAAATTTTTAAAAATAAAATCAGCTTCTTTTGGTTAACATAAGAAAAACGAGAAACAACGACGTTTCGGTTACCTGAAAGAACCTTTTTTTTTTCTTTCAGAAGTTTAAGAGAGTACTGGTATTGCCTTGTTTCAATTAATACAATGCAAACAATGTTACACTTATAAGGCATACACAGATATCTTGACAACTTGTTGCATTATTTAAACATCCTTTGGATGAATGTATTACCATCATGTCATGATATTTAGATTTGCCAGAAACAAGACAATTTGGTGAACGAAGCCTCTTTCTTTTCCACTTGTGAACAATCGCATTGGTGTTTCTATGCCGCTTAGAAAACGAGAAATACCCATCTACGCGAGCGCTGATTGGCTGACAACCATTGATGACGTAACTATGGATTCCCCCACGTATCCAGTATGAAGAAGCACCGCACTCAAACTATTGGTAGACGTCGGGCATACAAATATTTTTTTTATTATTTCAAGCACAAACATGATTATCGCAATTAGCCATTTGGACTATGTCTTTTATTTATTATCAAAATTTATTTGTATCTCACTAGAAATTTTCTTTTCATCCCTTTCAAGCCCTGTCGGAACAATTTATCACTTTTTTATATAGGTCTATATAATATATAATAATTTGGGAGTTGCAACAAGTCATAATATTTGTTTGTATGAGAGTATAGTTGTAATGTATACACCAAAATCGTAATCATTACGTTCAAATCGTAATGGTTGGCATTTCTGTAAAAGCACTTTCTTAATTAAAACTTTCACATGGAGAATGTAAACGTGTCCCATCGATGTGAAAATACAACCCGGCACGGCCAGGTGGGTAAAAGCACTCGACTTATCCGAGTGTCGCGGGTTCGAATCCCCGTCACAGGAAACATGCTCGCCCTTTCAACCGTGGGGGCGTTATAAAGTGACGGTCAATCCCAGTATTCGTTGGTGAAAGAGTAGCCCAAAAGTTGGCATTGGGTGATAATGACTAGCTGCGTTCTCTCTAGTCTTACACTGCTAAATTAGGGACAGCTAGCGCAGATAGTCTTTGAATAACTTTACGCAAAATTCGAACCATATGAGAATAGAATATAGTTTGGGTTTGCTTAATGAAATATTAGCGGTTTATCGTCTCCCCAGATTGTCAGCTGCTGTCATGAAACAATTTTTTTTGGTTAACATAGTTCATTGAATAACACAATTAATGTGTTCAATTTACAACACTAACATCACTGGTTCAATTCCCCTCGGTGGACTCAGCTCGATGTGGCTTTGCTATAAGAAAACACACACAGTAAGAATACATATAGCCTAAGCATAAAGCATTAATTAAAATGCATATAAAAATTTGAAACTGAAAACATCAATTTTCCAAATAAGAAAATTAAAAGTTGTATTTATAATATTTATGCATATAGGGAGTCCAAATCACTTAGTGTCTTTAAACATTAAGTGCTGCAAGTCCTACACTGTTTTATATGACTATATATTTAATAACGGCTGGTATGGATAGAGAAAACACAAGTAGAGGAGCGAACAACGTATCGACCTTCTTCGGCCATCTTGCTTTCTCTACTCATACCAGCCGTTTTTAAATATATAATTTTCTCTACAAGTGGGTTTTCTCGTCATTACGGACTGTTTTATACGATGTTTCTCACATATTCAAAATTAAAAGTTCTATAAATTTTATACTACACTGTTGTATTATGACTTAATGTCACAAAACACTAAACATTAAAAGCCATATATAAATTATGTATATCAGTAGACCAATAGTTGCTAGTGACTAAATGTTTTGTAGTGTTTCTATTCGAATTTTGAACTAAATAGACAGAGAATTTACGGTGGGCTTGGACCAGATTCTTTATGACTAAGTTTGCAAAAAAGTACACCAATATTTATTTGTTTCCTTCCCTGACAGCGTTAGTGCGATATGTTGCCTCTCTGTCTTTCTAAGCCTAACTGTGTGACCCTGTACAGTGAATGTACTACGACTTAACATTCCTAAACACTTAACATTAAAGTTCTGTATACTTTGTGTACTGAAATTTAAGTTAGAAAAAATATTATTGTTTTCTTAAGCTGTAAAATCAAATTCAACTGTGAACAACATGCCATGTTCTTTAGAGTCGTGTGTTCCTTTTCCTTTTGTTGTTCCACTACAGTCATAACATTTACAGTTAAAAAAATGAAAAAAACGATGTGAACAGAGTTTCCAGAGAGTGTATGAGTACAACACTTTACATTTTGTTTATAAAAAAGGAATCTATGATAACATTAAACGACTCGAACGGTAACAAGCATTGACTGAGCTTATATTTTTGTAGCCAGTGTTATGTTTATTACAAGCCTTTGTCAATGTACTTGCATCTTCTCTAACTATAAACCAAGTATTTTTAATTCTTTGATGGAAACGGTGACATACTTGCCGTTAATTGAACATAAAGTTTAAGGATTTTATCTCCTTAAAATGAGTTTTCGCGATTGATCAATGTACATATATATTTAGTATTCAGGAATTGTTTTAACCATATTACTGGCTATTTGATTTAAATAGTTAAATTCCTTTTCGTTGTTTTATGTAAAGAAAAGAAGGAAAATTGCATAACTTATTTCTATTATGTTTACTATAAAAGTTGGGTAAAATCGCACTTGAATCTTAACATAATTGTTTGTAGTCAATAATATTCTTTTCACTTAAGCCACGTTACATCATTCATTGTTTAAAATAACTAACATTAGCAATGGAATTTTATATGGTTTCTTCTATTGTTCAGGTACTAAGACAGAAATAATATTGGATATTTTTCACACTATTTGTTGACACCATGTGAAGTTATGATAATAGATCTATGTCTAGAGAATGATACATTATGTCAGTTTCACTTCTTTCTTCAGATCTATGTACATCATAATGTATAATGGTAGCTATGCTTTTAGTGCATCTTTCATTGTCCTTAATACTGAGTACTTTTTTGTGTCAATTTTATTTTTGTATAAAGATGTCTGTATTTCACTGATTGTGATGTCACGAATGATCTTCTGTTGCATCTCTTACTTTATTAAGTACATTGATCTTGTTGTTCTGCTTCAGGCACTTTATATCACATCGCTTTTATTTTTTAAGCCTAAGAATATCATGAAAGGAGTTCTGTAGAGTTTATTTTCAATATTATATTCCTCTATCTGACTTATAAGTTTTTATATAAAAAATAGAAAATACCACCAAAGTTGCTCGTTAATGTCGACATTGATTACTATTCTCTTTTTTCAGATATTTTGCTAGTTTTTCAATGCATTTAACCATGCTAGGCTATCTTACTACTTTTTCAGATATTTTGGAACGTATGAATATATATCTGGCAACTAAGACATGAGATTATGCTTTTCGACACAAGTCTTAGAAGAGGCTTATTACTATAACCCTTAATTATAAACATTTTTATGTTTTATTTTAAAATGCGTAAATACACAGGCAACACATGCACGCATTCAATAAAATGAAGTATTTGGTTTGTTTTAAATTTTGTTCAATTTAAGTTTAGTGTCCCTAATTTAACAATGATAAACTAGACTTAAAGCAGCTAGCAAACGACACTCACTACCAAATTTTGTGTTACTTTTGTACTGTTAAAACCCCACCAAGAATGAAAAGGCGAACATGTTCGATGTTATCGATAACCATAGTTTCAGCAAGTGGTAACCCATGGTACCACCAATTACGTTTTTTAAAATCAAGATGATCAACTTATGGGAATAGAAACATAATTTGAATATATTTGTTCGAGAAAGTGTAGTGGATACATAGCTTATTGTTACGTGTAAGAATAATTAGTTTACATTACTGACTACATGTGACAATGATCGAGTAAATAAACTTTCAAACATAAAATTGTAATTTTCTGAGATATTATAAATTAATTTTCCATGCTTACTAGTTTTAACAACAATGTGTAGTTTCTTTAGCATTTGCACATAACTTAAAGATCTCGTAATGAAATAAAAGAACATCGTATGAGCCTTATAGAAAATAATGCAATAAATATGTATATACGAATTCACCATTGCTTTGACTCAGCTGTAACTCATGCGTTTACGGGCAATAGCTGCTTCTGATACAAGTTTATCACTCAATGGTCTCCACAAATGTTGGTAAAATAACTGTTAATTGAAATTTATGAAAGACAAAACTGTAATTGTTTTGCTGTTGTTGTTTTAGGTATAACGAACAGATTATGCTAAATTGAAGTAAATGTTTTCTTCTGAGACTAGTACAATATATATAAAATATTACATAGTTATAAACGTTTATGGTAAAATTTATAGTGATATATTTTGAAGTTTTTTATAAAGTTATTTTCCCAAACGAGATAAGGAATGTGATAGCACCTGGATTAACGCTTGAGGGCGTTGCTCGGCATCTTTATAACCAAGTATTCAAGTTAAGACTCCCGTAAGTTGTTATCAAGAATATACATAAGGAAATTATTCCGTCCGTGTAATCACCAGAATATAAAAAACATCAATTTAAATGCGTATTCAGATACAAACGAAAGTGTTATACAAATTTTATATCAGATGAAACATTAAAAATTTGTGTGTTTAAATCTTATATGCGTCGTTTCATTACTTCTGATAATTACTCAATTAGTAACTCTGAACTTATAAAACCCATATTCCTACCCAATGTCATTATGCTAATAAGATAATTCTGAAACGATCAAATACGCATTACATTTTATTTCGCCTTTATATGAGGTACTATTTTGTTGAGGTAGTCTATAGTGGTGCTATTTTTTCGATATGTATATATTTTGACTAACGAAAGCGTTAGTGCCTTTTATTTATTTGTTGTTTTTTATGTATATCCATTCAACTAGTGCTTTACGATGTATATATTAGTTTTATTTTCTTAAAGTATGTTGAAAATTAATACACGTTAAGTTTTAGTTTTAGATGTTTATGTCAAAAATTTACCTTGGTAAGGTATCTAACACTTAATAAGTATGAATTGAACGCACTGGTATTTCAATATTATGTTTACAATTAAACTTTAGTGTAAACTTTTAGCGCATTGTTTTCATTCATTTATATGAGTGACTAACTTTGAAATGTGTTCACACAGTTTTTGTCGTCTGCTGTGAATTTTTTGTTTCTATATGCAAATTTCTGACTGCAGCTTCATTGAACAACACTATATCTAATTCTGTTTAATCGAAAAATTAAACAATGGAATATCTACATTATGCCCATAGATATTATAGAACACAAACCTGATTTTTGGTATTATAAGATCAAGTTATGCTGCTGAGGTAGTTAAAAAAGTTCTGTTGAATGTTGTAAGCTTTACTTGTAAAATGCATCTCTGAATATTTGTGTTGGGCGTTTTACAATTGGTGTTACTATTTATATGTTCGAAATTACTTGCTTAAAGAAAAGAGAGGGTCTCAGTGTGTATAATAAAAAACGTTTACAGTGTCTTGTTATTCTTATGAGTTAAAATGACTTGGTTTTGTTTGTTTGTTTGGGAAGTGTCTTGTTATTCTTATGAGTTACAATGGCTTGGTAAATATGAAACAAAAGATATCTGCGATGAATCTGTAAATACGAGTTTTGTGAACTATTAGAAACTAGATTCATTTATTTCAATTAACAGTTTCAGTTGTTTGTACTCTGCTATAATAATATTTTAATCACGCACAAGAAAAAAAAGACTGCCCGTTCTTTTACGAGAAAACGCAGGGTAAACCAACAAAACTCAGAAATAGTTAAATCGATAACATAGCATTAGGCTAAATACTATTTCAAACAAACGTTTTTATTAAAAACAAAGAAACCAGAACAACTGAAATATCATAATTTGTGACAGTAGACATACCACAAGGCAAAGCCCGTTGTTACAAATTAATGGTCCATCGGTGAAACAGCGATAAGTATATGGATTTACAACCCTAAAATTATGGACTCGATTTCTCCTAGGTGGATACAGCAGATAGCTCAATATGGATTTGCTGTCAGAAAACACACACAATCACAAATTAACGTCAATCCAACCTCGACTCGTTGTTAGCAAATTAGGCAAATTATATAACTGATTCTAAATCACTTATACTACGTTATACAACTAATACTAAATCATTCATAATTGCTTTATATAACCAATTTCAATAATTTATAATACATTATACGAATCACACTATATTATTCAGATATGTATCAATAACTAACACAATCATTTGTTGTACACTGTATAAACGACACTAAATCATTTATAGGTACATTATAAAGCTAACACTAAATCATTCATTGTACATTATGCAACCAACACAAAATTATTTATAGATACATTATACATCTGACAATTAATCATTCATAATACATTATGAAACTGATACAAGCCATTTATAGTTACATTATAAAACTGATTCAAAATAAGTTACTGTATATTACACTAATAACTCTATATCATTTATATATACATTAAAACAATGTCACCGAATCATCGGCAGTAAATTGTAAAACTAACACTAAAACACCAGCACATATACAACTGGCACTCAATCATTTATACACACAAGTAAGTGACACTAAATGATTGGCAGTAAATTGTAAAACTGTCACTAAATTAGTAATTGGTTCATTAAACAACTGACACTTAGTCATTTATGGGTACATTATACAACTGACACTAATTCATTCATGCATACATTACACAGCTGACAGTAAATCATTTAAAAGGTGTATTATACAACTAACACTGAATCATTACAGGTATATTGTACAACTGCCACTAAATCATTTATTGTACTTTATACAACTGACCCTAAATCATTCATAATTGCATTATATAATTGAATGTAAATCATTTACAATACGTTATAGAAACGACACTATATCATTTATATGTGCATTATACAACTAACACTAAATCATTTATAGGTACACTGTATAGATGGCACAAAATCATTTATAGGTACATTATACAACTGAAGGTAAATTATTCATAACACACTATATACTAAGTCATTTATAGATATTTTATATTACTGACATTAAATCATTTATAGTACACAATGCAAGTGATACAAATCATTCATCGGTGTATTATATAAGTGACATTAAATCTGACACAAAATCATTAATTGGTTTATTAAACTGACAAAAATCATTCATAGTACATTATACAATTGTTACTAAAGAAATTGCAGAACATTGTACAGACGACACTAAATAATTTGTAAATATATTATACCGATGACAATAAATCATTTATAAGTGCAGTATAGAACTGACACTAAATCACTTGCAGTACATTGTACATAAGACGCTAAGTCATTTATATGTACATTATAAACTGAAAATAAATAATTTATAACACATTATACAACTCGCACTAAATCATTCATCAGTACATTAAACAACTGACACTTAGACTTGATAGGTACATTATAAACATAAGACTAATTTGTTTATAGATAGATTATACTACACAACTGAGAACAAATCATTTATAGCACAATATATAACTCACACTAAATCATTTATACATATATTACACAACTTAAAGTAATTCATTTATACAAAATGGTACAACTGACACTAATTCTTTTATACATGCATTATAGAGCTAACAATAAATCATTTATAGGTATATTGTACAACTGCCACTAAATCATTCAAGGTACATTATGCCATTAACAAAATCATTTATAACTGCATTATCTAAATGGTTCTAAATTATTTATAGATAAATTACACAATTGAAAACAAATAATTTATAGGACATTATACAACTGACAGACGAAATCGTTTATACATTCATTATAAACAGACACTAAATCATTCATTGGTACATTATACCACTGACACTAAATCATTCATAGTTACTTTTTGCATCTTACTCTAAGTCATTTATAGCACCTTACACAACTGACCCCAAATTATTTCTAGGAAATTATACACCTGACACTAAATTACTTTTAGTGCAGTAAATCATTTATAGTACATTATAATCTGAGTAAATAATTTATAAACACGTTATACAACTGACATAAGGTCATTAATTGGTACATTAAAGAACTGACACTTAGTCACTTATTGGTTCATTATACAATTTATACTAATTAACTTATAAATAAATTATACAGCTGACAATAACTCACTCATGGGTACATTGTACAACTGACACTAAATCATTCATAATTGTATTATATAACTCATTTTAAATCATTTATAGTACATTGTACATACAGCACTAAATCCTTTATAGATCCATTATAAACTTACATTAAATCATTCATCAGTACATTATACCATTGACACTAAATCATTCATAGTTACTTTATACATCTTTTTATAAATCATTTATAGCACATTATACAACTCACACTAAATTATTTAAAGATTATACAATTGACACCAAATCATTTGTAGTAAATTGTAAAACTGACAAATCATCTATAGTACATTATACAAATGACACTAATTCATTTATACATACATTATACAATTGTCAGTAAATCATTTATTGGTATATTATACATTATACAACTGTAACTAATTCATATATAGATAAAATGTATGACTGAAATTAAATTATTCATAGATCATTATACAAGAGATACTTAGGTACATCATACAACTGACACTAATTCATTTATAGATATTTTTTTTCAAGTGACAATTATTTATAGATACGTTATACAACTGACAATAAAGTATTCATAGGTACATAATACAACTGGCATTTTATCATTCATACTAACAATTTACACCTAAGTAAAATTATTTATAGTATATTATACAACTGACACTAAATCATAAATAGAACATTATATAACTGACACTTAATCATTTTATAGGACATTATACTATTAACAGTGATTGAAATATAGATACAATCTATAACTGATACTAAATCATTTATAGAACATTATACAATTGACACCAAGTCATCTACAGTACATTATACCTTCAAGTATGAAGTTATTTCAAAGTCATACACATATAGAATAAATTAGTAATTATCGTATGAAAATCAAATGTGGCTACAACATATAGTCACAGTAAAATTATAATGTATTATTTATAACTACAATTTTAAAAACATAGACCTGTGAGATTGATATTTGAAATTATTCTTAAACATCAAGTGTTACTCGACATTTTTTGTACTTAATTTAATAAAGATAGTGTGTTAATGTACACTTTATAACAATAGAATTCAAAATAAAATAGAATGAAGAGATATGTAACACTAAGAACACCGACACGGAATTCGTCTCCTACAAGATAACTGTGCAAGTAGTTCACTATGTTTGGATGTTTCATTTCACACAGTACTAGAAGTTCAGTGATTAACTCTTCTGTATTAGGTTGCTACGTTAGATAAATCTGCTTAACAGCAACTTTCAACCCAGTCCCGGTTTTTGTGGCTTTATTTTCAGCTGTTGAATCACTGAAACATTAAAAGAAATATCATTAAAATATGTAATATATTGGCACGTAAAGACGTTACCAGATTCTGGTGATAAAAGTATTGTGCTTTAAAAAACAAACGAACAATGAAATATCACCTATTTAAAGTATTTGTAAGGTGATAAAACTGTATGCTTATCTTATTATACAGGAAATGCAACATCATACGTTATTAAATATCTCATTATATGAAGACTACTATAAAGTATCAATAAAAAATAAACAGCAGCTTATATTGACACATGTAAGCACTGCTTTTTAAAATAACATAAGTAACTTTTTTGAAATAGCTTTCAGCTGTTACAATCTTGTAAATTTGTGTGTGATCAAATGTACTTTAAAATTTCACAACACAATGGTGTGTTTCTACACTGTTATTTTATTCTTCATAATTTGTCAAATACTATCTTTTAATCAAACTCTGCAATTATTCAGTTTCAAAATTTTAACTTTCTGAACTATGCAACTATTTTTGCTGGGACTAAAATAGTTATTTTTAACACAAACTTTAGTTGATGTAAAATGAAGTAGATATATTTGTGTGAAATGGATCAAACTGCACACTTGTAACTCTATTTTCTTTATTCCTTGGTAGGTAAGAAACTGGGAAGGTGTTGCTAATATTGAACATTTCTATATTTCTTGATTTAAGTCACATTATCAAAACATGAAGAATATCATTCTACAGACTGGTTAACCAGCAGATACAATTTTTCTCTACGTCACACGTAGTGTAATAATGTGAAAGTTATAATTTTCTGTACACAAAATGTATTTCCATGCCATGCTTACCTCCTTCCATATAAATAGCTATTGTTATCCATTGTTGCCCTTTATATGCAAAACATTTTTTCATGCATAACAAAAGTTTTCTGCCTCCCCTCCAATGTGAATGACTCTGGTGGTTAGGGGTCCGACTTGTAATCTAAGGTTTGCAGGTTCAAATCCCAATCACACCGAAGATGCTCACTCTTTCAATCATGGGGGCGTTATTATATGATGGTTAATCCCACTATTCATTGGTAAAAGAGTAGCCAAAGAGTTGGCAGTGAGTGGTGATAACTAGCTGCCTCCCTTCTGGTACCACACTGTTAAATTGGAGATGGCTAGCTTTGTCAAAACTAAAAAAAAAACATTCTAGTGTGTATTCTTGAAAATTATCAAGAGTCAACCCTCAACCGGTGAGAGTGAGATATGCTCTGGTTACACATTCGATTTTCTCTATTCAATTCAACCAGACTATCACTTGAAATTGTGCCAGAAACTGAAAGCATCGGTTTTCAACGAGAAGGAAAAGTGGAATGTGTAGGTGTATATCGTAAATAGATCTTTAGTATATGAAAATTATACCTGCATTCACATAAATAGCTATAATCCCACATTCAAGAGGTGAAGGGACTGGTGCACAGGACGTACATGGACACAAGAGAATAATGTTCAAAGAACTAATTTGAGAAACTGCACCACGTCTAAACAAATTATAGTCTTCGTCCATCCCAGAAAGGTATGGTACACATACATGAAAAACAGAGGAGCACGTCCAAGTGGTGTGTGAGAAAAATATGGAACTGCTCCCAAGAGTAAAGTGGTTTGGGCACGACAGGCCGCACTCAGCAAGGCAACTACATCTAAAACCATGATACTGGGAACTGAAATCCATGCAGGGATAGGATGATAAGCACACTATTTTCATCTCAAGAAATACAGACATCCAGAAAACATGTATGAGGACCCATGTTGATTAATTATACCCTAAATCTAAAACCTGGTCATTGGCAACTGACATCTACATGGAAGTAAGATGAGAGATCCCAATTTAAGGTGTGACATGCACTTTGATGTCTCAATCCTTTTGTTTCTGTATACTTTAATGTAGAATTAGGAATGGGTGCTACGTTGGTGATTTACTAATGTAACCACTGTGGAGTTGCTGGAATGAATCATGACCAGACAATGTCTGGCTAGATGGAGAAAATGATCTGAAGTGTGACATATAGCTTGAAGCTGCAAAGTATTGATACAATAAGTCTCTTTAGCTGCAAAACAACACTTTAAAGTCTCCTGCCGATATGTTGATCCTGGACAACCACCAAAGTAATTCTTTGACTACAGCAGGAGGAAGGGTAGTAAGATCCTGCATATAATCCCATGCACGAGTCTACTAATTATGAAAAGCTCACAAATGAGCCTGACTAAATGGGACCATGGTAGCCAAGGAAGACAACATCCCCAAAAGCATAGCACATCGGAAGTTAAATTTCATTAACCAGTCCACTCGAGCTGTCGTCTCCTGGAGCAACTGAAGTGTATGATGGACATACTCCTGTTTAGAGCATGACAATGATGAGAAAAAGATCAAAATGTTTAACAAAAATATACAGGGCCAAACAAATCCTGAAGGGGAGCTTGTAAGATTGACAACTCATCCCTTGATGGGCATACGAAAGATATGGTCATGACTGCAAAGCTACTTAAATAAGTAAGAAAGTATTCGCGACATCCGTCTTGTTCATTCATGTACCTGGAGTAAAAACCGACTTGAGAGTTAGAAACAATTTCATGATAAAACGAGGGAGACTGAGAAGTTGATTGAGATCAAACAAATCTGTGACAGGCCGCCAGTATTTATTTTTGTTGGAGAAAACAAACAATGTGGAATAAAACTAAGATAAGTCATAGGTTCAATGGCCTGTCGGTGATAGGGTCCTGAGGCTGAGAGAAGAAAATAGGTACCTTTGACAGAGAAAGTGGGAAAAGAGATTGTAGTAAAGATCCATCTGATAGAATCAAAAAATCTCACTCATCTGTGACAAAAGATCATCACAGGGGAACAAATTCTCACAATCAAGCTTCTACCAAACCAGATTTCAGTGAGTGGTCACCGATACTCTTAACGTTGTGCCAATCTACATGAAATAAAGAGATGAAATACAAAACCTCTGGAAGAAAGAACAGGTAAGCATTGATGAGGACTAAAACGGGAAATGGGAACAGGGACTTGACATGGTTTTACTACAACAAACAATTTACAAAGGTATAAATGGTAAATAATTCCTCACGTGATTTCAAAGTGTCAGGAACATACACACATACATACCAATGAAGAGAGGGGCAACATGTAATTCTCCGAGATAAAATGGTGGCAAACTACCCTGGGATAAGGTCACACTGAAACCCAGAAGATCCCAACAACAGAGAAACCACGTTTGTAAGTCAAAAATCAAGGATGACATATGAAGCCGTCACGAAATGAACCCTCAAGATTTTGGTGCATACATAGCCTGGAAAAGATGATGTATTTTAGATAAATACCGTCAGAATGTAGTAAAGTTAAGACGAGTGTGTAAAAACCTGCTGTGATGTAAACACTGCAGAAAATCATGGAGTGCCCAAAATTGAGAAAAGCAATGTGATTGGTAACCCATCAAAGGAAAGACATGCTGGCACTCTCAACCAATTGGGAAGTAAAATGCTCTACTAAAAATATCATATATCCAGAGAAGATTGGAAGAGTAAATAATAATGATAAGGATGACAGGGAGCATAAGAAATCGTGAAAACATATTAAACACCACAAATCTGAGAAATCATGTCTTAATATGTCTTTAAGGGCTAGCTGATTCCATAGATCAGGCATAAGAATGTACGGCAAAGTTGAGCGTTAGAACAATGCAATCAAAATCTTCGTTAAACCGAATAGGTTTGACATGTTCTTGGGGAAGCGAGGAAGAAGTATTTCAGGAGAAGGTGGAAGTAGTTGTCCCATATAGTACCTAACTCTTGGCTAATAATCGTAGATAAATCCAACGACGGGTGACGCCACCTGTTACGAATGAAAAAGTGTTTTGTAAGAGGTGTGACACTCAAATTGGTAACATTAACCTCGACATTCGTGGTAAATAGTGAATCGAATGTTTTATAGATGAATACAAACGTGCGAAAAACAAACAAACAGGAAAACAACAAAGATTGGACAGTGAATTAACAATAATAAAAGCGATTAATAAAAAAATACCATTTCAAAAGTATAACTATGGAAGTTATAATTAGAAAGCACACCAAAAAAAATCAACCATCTAAACAAGAACTCTGATAAAAACGAAATAGTTTTGAATGGAGTGAGTCGTATGTGTGACAAGAACATGTGACACTATTATTGGTGGAAAGTTTTCGTCTGGTAATTTGCATGAAAAACTCATTGCAATGAATTATTTCTAATGGAGGAGCGGTAGGACACTTGTGGTATGCGTAAAAAAAACATTTTGTTTATGGAAGGCAGCACTGAATGAGTATAGCTATTTAAGTTAAAGGTAATATACGGAAAAAAATTATTGCAATGAATAAAATATGTATACATTTGCAATATGTAGTAATGAAGTCATTATGCGAATAAAATAAATAAACTGGTAAATTTTAGTTTGAGCTAGTAAATTTCTACTGACATGTTTACATTGGGAACTTGCTGAGCACACCGAGGGGAATTAAACGCCTAATTTTACCGTTGTATATCCGTAGACATACCGCTGTACTAGCGTGGAGCGAAGGAAAGAAATTGCGATGTAAAATTTACAAAATGATCAGCTTAATCTTATAAACGTACTTAGTATATCACTCAAAATGATCAGCTTAATGTCATAAACGTACTTAGTATATCACTCAAAGTGATCAGCTTAATGTCATAAACGTACTTAGTATATCACTCAAAATGATCAGCTTAATGTCATATAATTTTTTAGTTGGAAAGTTTTTAAAAACTAATGAATGTAAAACAAAAAATAAACAAAATATCAGCATACAAAAAAAAACAGTTAACTGATTATTGAAGTAATATACTTAAAGTAATACCCGCTTATTAATTAGTGTTTTTTTCCAGAAATGATCTTTTTATCCCTTATATTTTACTACTTGGTACATATTTATATTTAAATCGCTATATCATTTTTTTGCAACTTTTCACAAAATGTTAAGTGTTTATTCAGTCTTCTGAACAACTCACATACAGAATCTCAAAGACCATATAGAATTTAACACACTTTTCTTTAAGTTTTAAATGTAGAAAAAGCTCCTGGTGTACATATTACATTTAAACTCACCCTTGGCCAATCTGTTTTATCATAGAATATTTTTTGTAGGAATCGCCCATTGAAACAATACTTTTTAATTTTTTCATCTGTTATTTTCCTTTTCTTTGACAAAATATCATAATATAACAATTAGCATGCCATGCAAATATGGTCAACAAATATTACTTGTAATTATTGCTGTAAAAAACATTCGACATTGCACTATTAAATTTATGAACAAAGTTGAATCTACTTAAACAAAAGATCAATGTTCACAGGCGAAAAGATTCATTATGAAAAACGTTCATTAATCAAAACCGTTACACATTTACAATTATTTAACATATTTCATTGTGTTTTACAAGTATAAGAATTTGTTGTAATTTTCTACCATTAATTAAATGTTGTACAAGTAATTATTACTTAACATTTTCAGTCTCTTATGTAACTTTTCGCAGCAGATTTTTAGTAAAAATTAGGTATGTTTTCTATATAAATTGTCATAAATAAATACTTTTTGTCGTTTTAACAGGAAACAAGAGAAGTTGCCACGACTTACTGTGGATATAACTTACATTATTGAACGTAACATAAATGACATGATACTGTCAACAAGTTTGATGTCCGAAATTTTCAACTTTGTTATAACTGCTGTATATATTTAAAATTATTGCTGAGATCTTGAATTAGTTGGTTTTAGTGTTATTTTGTTCCAGTTCTTCCTCATCACTACAAGTCATCCTCCAGGTCAGTCTACGATAAAGTGCCAAATGTCGGTCAAGTACCATCTTTACTACGATTATTTTAAAATTATGTTTATGTTTAACTAACAGATGTTTATGTAATAACTAGCAGGTGCTCGTTGAAACAATTCAACTGTTGTGCAGTTGGCAAAAATGTTTTGGTTTTTAAGTAATAGTTGTATGCAGCACAATATAGAGCGCCCAAGTTCGCTATGTTGTTGTGTAGATTTTCCAGCTGGATTCCACTGTTTCTTGTCATTTTACTGAGCGCAAGAAGAGACCTCTATGAAGGTGAGAATTTTTTGACAATTGTCTTTTCTATAAAAAGTTTCAAATGGATTTTATTTAATGCAATTTATTTAACATGATACAATAAAATAATGCATGAATAGAATACCATCATGAAAAAAATAACATCTTTAAACTGTTACTTTCATTTGGTCGACAAAATAAGTCCTCTTTTTCTATTGCTATTTCTTTCTTTCTTTCATAAAATGTCCTCATAAAACGGGGTCTGGCATGGCCTAGCGCGTAAGGCGTGCGACTCGTAATCCGAGGGTCGCGGGTTCGCGCCCCCGTCGCGCAAAACATGCTCGCCCTCCCAGCCGTGGGGGCGTTATAATGTGACGGTCAATTCGTTAGTAAAAGAGTAGCCTAAGAGTTGGCGGTGGGTGGTGATGACAAGCTGCCTTCCCTCTAGTCTTACACCGCTAAATTAGGGACGGCTAGCACAGATATCCCTCGAGTAGCTTTGTGCGAAATTCCAAAACAAACAAGTGACTTCTTTTTTGTCTTTCTGTAACTAGGTTGTCGTGTGTTCTTTGCTGCATTTTTACAATTCGATTCCGAACAAACAGTAGGCCAGTGTAAGCCCCATATCGTAAAGAATTTTGCATATAGGATTTTGTAATACACACAAAGTTAAAATGAAGTTAGTTAGCCATTCTTTGTAAATTTGAAGAAAGAGTACCGGAAAGTAAACATTCCATATTATTATGAACAATACTGGTATATGACGGAGGCTAAGAAGAGTTATGTGAGTTAATTATTAAATAAATACGTAAAGCGCCATATAGTTTAGTAGTGGTTAAATGCATAACATCTTACGCATGCGTACTAATAATGGTTTACTCACGCGAAAATTACCAGCCTCAAATAATTACTTTTAAAGTAATTAAACTAACTCAAATGTTACACAGGTAAATTGATAGCGATATAAAATTATATAATCAGGACTCTATCTTACATGCGGTTTGATAATGTTACGAAGATTTAATGAATAGCAGTGTTTTTCAAGGGTTTTCTAAATGTCATTGTGTTTGAATGTTTTTCAGGAGGCGTGTGATCAGTTGTAAGGTGCTTACTCGCCAACCTCTTCACTTTGTTATCCAAAGTTTTTAATTTCACTTGTAAGTGGGGTAACGAAAACGGCGTCAACTCTTTTGGATTTTCACATAGTTTTCGATGACTAAGGTACACCTTTCAACCCAAGTAGCCAACAGCAGTCGATTTAGCAGATTTTAGTATTTTAAAAGCTTCATAGCTCTTGAATTTTGATAGTTACGGGTGGCGACAGCTGTATAGAGCTTAGGTAAGATAGTTTGCCACTTGATCAAATTCGACCCTCATAAAATACGAAAATGTCTTCGTTTGTCCGTGGTTATCAACAGAATCAAACCAGTGTGGCAAAACAATGAGGAATAATATTCTTCATATGTCCTCTATTTTTCATCAGAATTCGATCAACTTGGACTGAGTTATAAAGCAAAAATAGTACAAAAAATCTATCTTCATGTTAACGGATATGGCTGTAACCTTGGCCCTCCAACATCCAATCATTTCTAAGTTAGATCATTGTCCAAAAGTATACCAATTTTCGTTTATATCCATTCAGCCGATCATGACAAATCCTGCTGACAAACACACATAAATAAACAGACTGGGATGAAAACATAACCTTCATCATCTTCAATGGCAGATACAATGATTGGTTTAAACCACAGGAAGTTACTTTCTATTTTTGGAGCAAATGGAATTCTGTAACGTTTCTTGTGTGCAGGAAAACATTTTGTTCACTGCCTTGACTAAGGATTTAAATGAACTGTCAGTACAGGATAAATGTCAGCTCTGTCCACAGATTCAGCTGCTGTTTCATCAGTCTTTTTCACATAGAAACAGTTACGGATATACCCGACACATAACACCCAGATATTTTCAGTTACCTAATTTTCAGTGTTTAATTTTGAAAGCACACAAAGTTTAGATGCCTTGTAACTGTCTGGGTGCACGTAGTCAAACGTGTTAGTTTTCATAATCCAGTCGAAGTTAAAAAACTGGTACAAAAACTGTTAAACTGGACACACATGAGTTCTATATAACCACCTTAAATTGGTTAGAAATATTTAATGTGGACGGATATTGTTCTGTACTTAACGAGAAACTACTTATTTGTTAAATTGTTTAGTAACGTTTACCAGATATATTAATGTTATTGTTTGTTTGTGAAACTTTCGTCCAAAGCTACACGAGAGCTATTCACGCTAGCCGCTTCTAATTTAATAGTTTAAGACTAGAGAGAAGACAGCTGGGTTTCACCTCCCATCGCCAACTCTTGCTCTAGTCTTTTACCAAATAATATTGGGATTAATCGTAACATTATAACGACACCACGGCTGGAAGGTCGAACATGTTTGATATGACGGGGAATCGAATCCATTCCCCTCAAATTACGAATTGAACGCTCTAACTATCATGTTATGTCGGGCCATTAGGCCTAGAATCTGGATCTAATTATTTAACGGGACAACGCTTGAATTGTAACCTTACGATACATTTACATTTATTATTATAGATCTTTACCAGTAAATATATTTTAATGCATGATTCTGTCCAAATAATCACATTTTTCATCAAACAAGCACCACCTACTTAGTTTCTGAAAGATAATGTTTTGATGATAAATATGTAATTAATGTGTTAAAATGAGGCAACACTCATAGTTTACAACAAAGGTTTATTTTCATATCAGTTAACTACTGATCTTGTTTTACAGTAAAATGGTAAAACAAGGTCAAACACGGTTAATAAATTTCAAGTTGTTCACAAGATAACAAAAATTTATATATTAATGCTATATTTCAGTACTAGCCTAAATATATGTAAAAATAACTGTGGACTATTGTTTTATGTATGATTGTTTGATTTGTATCAAAAATTATTCCTGTTCTCGAGTCTCTTGTGGTTCTAGTATTAATTTTCATGATGTCCTCAGATGACACAGCAGTGTATTTTTAGGTTTAAATTTCTAAAATCAGGGGATAAATTCCCCTCAGTAGAGACAGTAGATAACCAAATATTCATGACAATTTCATTTTCCGAAAGAAAATACTTGTATTACATTCGTGTATGTTTGTAACTACGTCAGTCATAATGACTGTCCGACAGCCCTTTGTATGGGTTTTTGGTCAACTAGAAGGCCAGGACTTGACTGCACATTGCATGTATGTACACCTTTGTGCAAATTAATTGATACAAGACGGAAAATTACAATTTTTTCAATGTTTTGCGTTTTATTTCTGATAATCCAAAAATTACTCACAAATTAATACATGATATGACCGCCTTTATTTTTCAGCAGATCATTAATCCGCTTTGGTATCGAGTCCACGAGTTGACTGCAATCTTTACTAATTTTTGGATCGCGGTACCACACCTCAATTATGGCCTCAATTAGCTTATCTTTCGTAGTACAGTCTTTTGCTCCAAATCTCTTTTTATGGCGTCACTTCTTTTCCGTGGATCTTTCACACTCTCCTTAACCACGTACGCGTCGTCTCTTGGCATTGTTTTCCTTTTTCGGCCACATCTTCCTTTACGTTTTGGACTGATAGATCCCGTTCTCACCTTGGCCTTGATTACACCGCTGACGGTAAATAGGCTAACACCAACAACTTCCGCGATTTCCCTGTAAGTCATGCCGGTTTTCCTCGTGCAGTATCACAATCTTTGTACGCTTTCTAGGAGTCACGTCCATTGTGCATGTAGGCTGAAAGACGACTGATTAGCAGTAAAACAAATAGCCTCATTTTTGAGGAAGGTCTAACGCAATTTCGAATGAGGTAATATTTCTCAAAATTTCGTCATATATCCCAAAAACAGACCGACAGTACTGCAAAACATAGCTAATTACGCCGTCTGTGTGAAAAAAATGACTATTAAAGGAAATCAGCGGGTTCAGCGAGCCTACACCGGCCGCCATGCTGAAAATATTGTAAAATGACCATTTGTTTCAATTAATTTACACAAGGGTGTAACAGGAATATGATTATGTTACGTGCAGAAGCTACGTTATTCTGAAAGGCCATTCTTGTAACTTGTTTAACCAAGAACAACAAAACCAGTTGACATTATTACATGATTCAGTTCTAAGCAATTACTATTTTTAGAACCTCACGTGAGAGACTGGTTTCCACGAAACAAGATAATTACTCACTTCATCACCGAGTATTAGCAATTTAAACCTTTAACTAAGTGTCATTAATGTGTTGCTATTAGTGAAAATAATACGAAGACCTTTACTATCAAAAACAAATATTTCATTTTTGTGTGTTTTATAACTAGTATAAAATATTCACTCTCACCGTGGAACTCTAAGATCCTGTCATAATTCACAAAGACCTTAACGCACCAATCAAGTGTCACCTTCATCTTAATCACTTCTATAGCTACCTTGCTACCTCAATGCGCCGATTCATTAATTGATTTTATTGTTGCGAGTTCCCAAACTTAATACAGTTTAACTCGTTTAATTAATGTAACGAATGGTTCAAGGAATCAACTGTCTGATTTGAAAAGAACTGTAGTTCTATTGTATCATCAACATTGAAACTATAATAATTGTATACATTGAGCATCGAAAAGTAATCATATACTTTAAACATCAACAAATATGGGGGAAAATGATTAACACTCCTACGAAAAGACGTTTCTAGTCCTGATTTCTCCAAGCCCGTTCCCCTGGCTGTGGTTTCGCTAGATAGTAGATAGGGACAGTGGGAATCTCGTTAATCCATTCATTAATGGATTTAAATGGCAATTTCATTTAAATACAAAATTATTAGCCTAATATTAATAACCTTTCAAGTTGCTCTGGGGCCTATTAGGCCCCACTTTTCGTAGAAGTGTTAATAGTTTTACTGTATGCATCTAGAAAAAAGTTACATGTTTTTCGACACACATTCCCTAGTAGCACAGTGGTATGTCTGCAGAATTTACAACGCTATAAAGCAAGTTTCGATACATGTTATTGTCAGAGCACGTTGTGTAGTTTGTGCTTAACTACAAACAAAGTTTCTCTACAATAGTAAATTACTAACTCAAAGTATTTATGATTAAAAATATATTGTGGTATGTGGTGATATGTTATTATTTTGATTTCTTATTATTTACTTTGGAGAGCAGTCACTTTCCCACAAATTTTTGCTGGTAGTAAAGGGTGATATAGATGTGGGACGTCATGGGCTCGAACACCCTCATATCGCTTTCCTAATTTCAATTAATTTTGATTATTTTATTGTTGTTAATTTTCTTCATGTGAGACTGGCGAGTGGAGGTTAAGACTTACAGTCAGTGTTTCCACCTTCAAAATCTAGAGTACAGTTTATATACCATATTATAGCCTATACCCTGAGAATCCCTTGAATTGGTGCAGCGTCTTTGATTTTTGTTCAGATTTCTTTTTGTGTATTACAAATATGTGTTACACAAAATATCAATTGTAGAAATGTAAACTAATGTGTTATCAATAAGTGCTATACCTATAAAACGTTACAAATGCAAAACTATGTAATGTAAATTAAATGTAGAACTGTTTGTTTATTTTTGTTTAACGTTAACTACACAAATACACAATGGGCTATCTGTGGCTGCCCATCACGCCTATCTAAACTTATTTTCTAGAATTAAATTTATCAGTCGAAATTGAAAAAGGTTAACGTCTCTATGTAACCGTATGGAAGTATATAACAACGCTGTTGTCCTTTAGATACACCATCCAACTTTGTAAGACGTAAGTTGTCCCTAATTGTTTCAGTCTCATACACAAATACACAATGGGCTATCTGTGGCTGTCCACCACGCTTACCTAAACTTATTTTCTAGCATTTTTAGTCCACAGATATATAGAAGTGAAAGCCATTGAGTCATTGTTTAGGTAACACATATTAACCTATACCTGCATGAAACATAGTGGAGTTTTATATAAATAAAAAAATAATCTATTTAAAATGTAAAATATGCCATATATCTGAATTCTTATTTTACAATACAGTAAAACTACACTTACTAAAATCATAATGTGTTGTTGTTTTCAGTCAGAAGATCCTTTTAATATGACTGGAAAAGCAAGTGTGTTTTTTTTCTTGCAAAGCTACTTCGGGCTATCTGCTGAGCTCACCGAGGGGAATCGAACCCCTAAATGTAGCGTTGTAAATCTATAAATATACCGCTGTACTAGCGGGTGTGAGCTCTCAAAAAGCGAAAACTATAAATCTAGTGTTATAATATAAAAAGATCAATGTTGACACTTGTAGTGATGGCATCACTTCTAGCAGCTCGCCCTCTGACATTAGTGACATGATCATGTTATGCTGCCTGATAACATCCTCGTTTTGGAAAAAAACATGGGTTTTCATAATAAGTATTTGAGAAAATTTTCATATTAAATTTGGTTATTATTCCAACATATATATTAATTAATTTAATTTTGCATATCACGTATATGTTCATCACCTAATTAATTTAATAATATTTAATTAAATAAAGTATTACTTAGCTATTGATTAAAAATTTGCACTTCACCATATATTAATCACATTATTAATTAATCTTTAATTAATAAATCTCCCCCAGTAACACCTCAACCACTCGCCCTCCTGGTATCGTCCTTTGGCAGATAGTATGTGGCCAGCAAAATGTGCTCACATCTCTAATGATTCCTGGCCAATGGACAAAACTAGTGGATCTATCTGCTATCTTCTTTGCTCTTAGGTGTCCTTGCACAGTCAACTCGTGAATTAGTTTCATCAGTTGAGTTCTGTATTTTGTTGTTATGATTTGCTACACTTCCCCAGTATAATTTCTCTGTTTGATGTGGTACAGCAATTCCTTCTAATACTCTGCTCTATAAGTGCTTTGTCTACTGCTCCATTTTCTCCTGTATATTATCACAAGGATTGTGCAGTGAAAAGTGTTTCTTTCAAGCTTCATTCAATTCCTGCAAACCTACATTCGTGATATCACCTTTTGGCCTTTGTAAGATCTTCGTGTTATGTTTGCTCTTATTTTCTTGAGTTCTATTGGTGACTGCCAACGCTTCTTTGTTTATATATACACATATATTTTACCATATCCGTAAATTATTTGTATTGTTAATTTCACTTTTGACTGTTGGTAAAAATGTTCTATTGTTAAATTTCAAAATGATGAGGAGTATTTTAAAAGGATGAGCTACCAGTTGTTAGTAACCATTCCTTCAATTGAAATCAGTTATGCTTGTTGTCAGTAACCATTCCTTCAGTTGAAAACAGTCATATTTGTTGTAAGTAGCCATTCTTTCAGTTAACATCAGTCATATTTGTTGTCAATAACCTTTTTTCCACTTAACATCGGTCATATTTGTTGTCAGTAACCATTCCTTCAGTTGAAGTCAGTTGTGCTTGTTGTCAGTAACCATTCTTTCAGTTAACGTTAGTCATATTTATTGTCAGTAACTGTTCGTTAAGTTAGCACCAGTCACATCGTAACTCATTCTTTCCAGATCCAGAGAAAATCTGAAGTTAGGCCTAAATAATGATTAATTTCTGTTAGGTGTGTCAGCTAAAATACATACTTTTGTATGAAAGTCTTAGTAGCACTGAGTTTCACATTTGTATAGCATAGAATCCTTATTATATCACTGCAGAGGAAAAGGTTTTGTATGTCTGGTTAGATTTATGAAACATCAATTAAAAATTAGCTATCATCAAATAGTGTTAATGGTTAGGTACGAGGTTTAAAGGCAAATGCAAAAAGACAAAAAATTGATATTGAGATGGCTTTTGTCATGGCTGTGTTTGTGGAGTGGTTCTACAATATCTTTGTGGTTTTTTAAATAGAATTAGAGAAAGGCTTTGCAAAGCAGATGCAACAGGCTTCAGAGAGCCATGAGAAAGCTGTAAAGATCTTAAAGCAGCAGCTACAAGACCTACATAAGCAGATGGAAAGCAGTCTGCAGGGGACACTGACACCAAACTACAGGTATGATCTTTTACTGGCATCTGACTACTAGAATAGGGCCCTCAGTGGTTCAGTGATAATTTTGCAGGCTTATAACACTAAACATTGGGATTCATCACATGTGGTGGGCAGGTCGCAACTAGCTCATTGTGTAGAATAACAAATATAGGTTGAGAAATGAGATAGACACTTTAGAAGAACATCTTTAAACAACTACAGTATTAAACCAATAATCACAATGATAATATACAACTTTATTTCATAAAATTAGAAAATTCATTTACAAAATTTTGTCTGGATGTTGTTTTTTTTTCAACTGATTACCAATTTTGTGGAAACAATACCAAAATTATTTCAACTTTCCTACTTTGAAGTAAGTATGTCAAAAAATATTTATATGGCTTAATTTTCTGTTTTCTTGAAATAAAAGATATTCCATATTATTAACTTTTCTATTTTAAACTTGTTTTCTTAAGAATGTCTTATAAGCAACATGGCATAAATAAAATATATAATTTTCGAAAATCAACTTGTATATTACTGGTGTTTTTTGTTTTGTTTTTTTAAGAATGACTTCCATTCCATTCTCCAGTATGTAGTATTTGTTTTTATAAACTAAAATTGTTTATAACCAAATCCAGGACTTTAGAAATAGTTAAACTTCATCGGTATTGAGTTTTAACAACAAAGCCTGATAGATGAGACTCATTGTTGCTTAACTTGGTCAAGCAGCTACCCAGTAATGATATTATTTTTTTTACTTCATTATTTTAATGCCCTCTAGTGGAGTAATTTTATGAAAGAGATACATTTCCATAAATTTGCTGATGTGACAAGCTAATGTTTGCTAAAATATTCATTTTTGTCCACACTAAATAATGGAATATTTTTAATACCTGTGTATATTAATGATTTTATAATCCCACCCCCAAACCAAACAAACAACATACACTCAAAGAAAGTAAGTGAATTTATCTACAGAAAACACTTAAATATTGTGTGATATGTTAATATCATCAGTGAGTTTTAGTGTGTTTTAAACAAAAAATATAAACACTAATATGAAGGATAAAATAAATAACATACAAAATCATAGATGATTATATTATTATTTACATATAAAGGAATGAGAGAAGAGGCTACAATGTTTGTTTGTTTGTTTTTTATGAATATTTGCACTAAGCTACAAAAGGGCTAATTGCTCTAGTGGTCCCTAACTTTGAACTGATAAACTAGAAGTATAGAAGACAGTCAACAACAATCTACAGTCAACTACTAGGTTACTCTAATGTAATATAAGCATATCATTATCAAACTTATAATACACCAATGGAACAAAAAACGAGATCTTGCAGCAACTGGCTGCAAACTATAGACTTTTGAATTCACAATAATGAAACATTTAGCCACTCACTACCAACTCGTCCAAAATAAAAAGACATCTGTGTGAGTAAAACTACATAATCAAACATACTATTGGTTATACCTGTTGAAATAAAAGGAATACATTTTCTTTGCAGAGGGTTCTTTATCAGAATTGTTATCTTGAAAAAGAAGGAGAAAGTTTTAAAATTGTGCTTGAATTCAAGGTTGCAGACGTACATCGCCTTCGTAAAGAAAACCTGGAAATGCAGAAAAAGGTTATTTTTACTTTTTTATTGTTTTTTGTTGCAATATTTATTTAGGCTTTAAATATCTAAAAACAAAGAAATATAGGCAGCTATGCTACACTATTGCATTGTGTTAAATAACACAGTTTCACATTGTTAGCATCAAATAGTGATCTAGACATATTATATTATAAACTATGTAAACATAGTTAAACAAAATAGTTAACCATTACAATCAAATTGCTATGTAGATTTATTACCTATGTAAGTATAGTCAAATAGAAACAACATATTGTTTGGATCAGTGAGCCGTATAGGCTTGTCACATTATTCGAGACCATATATATACTCTTCAAAAAAAGAAACGCAAAAGGCAAAATTTGAGAGAAATTGATAACAAGTTTATTCCAGGTAGTTCTGTATGACATGTGTGAAACTTTACACATTCACTGCTAAACATCCAAAGTCTGCAAAGGCGAAGTCCACGCTCACTAGTTGAAGTTTAACGTCATTCAACGTCAAAAACGAGTATGCCCCCGTGAGCATCAATAACTGCTTGGCATCTCCTGCCCATGGAAGCAATGAGATGACGAATCACATCCTGTGGAATGGCTGTCCATTCAGCCTGCAAAGCTGCTGCAAGCTGAGGTAGAGTCTGCGGTTGAGGTTTTCGCCGTCGCAGACGTTGGTCCAAATCGTCCCAAAGATGTTCGATGGGATTTAAATCTGGTAATCTGGAGGACCAGGGAAAACGTTAATGTTGTGGTGTCTCAAGAAGACAGTGGCGAGTCGGGCTGTGTGAGGACGGGCGTTGTCATGTTGAAAAACGTCGATGATGTTCACCATGATGGGTTGCACATGGGGCCTAAGAATCTCGTTGACGTATCTTTGAGCTGTAAGATTCCCTCGAATGTGCAAAATGTCTGTTCTGGCATTGTAGGCGATGGCAGCCCACATCATGACGCTGCCACCACCAAATCTGTCAACTTCCTGCACACAGTTTGCTGCAAAACGTTCACCTCGGCGACGGTCAACACAGGTCCTTCCATCCTGCCTGCGAAGCATAAAACGTGATTCATCGCTGAACCAAACATGCCTCCATCGTCGATGATACCATACCCGATGTGCCCGAGTCCATTGCAGCCGTGCTTGACGATGTTGCTGGGTGAGGATGACGCCTCTGACTGGACGTCGAGGTCGGATTCCTACATCTCGTAGACGGTCGCGTACGGTATGATCAGAAATCTTACGTAGCCCTGGTATGGCTGAGGCAGCAGATGTCGCAGTGGTGATCCTATCCCAAAGGCGACGTAACCGGATGTAGCGATCTTGTGCGGGCGTGGTCACAAGAGGTCTGCCAGATCGCGGACGGTCACGAGTTGATTCATGTTGTTGGTGACGATTTCATAGCCTTGTGATGGTGCTTTGGTAGACATTCGCCTGCTTCCAAGCGACCAATGGCGTTGTTGCGCTGTGATTCTGTCAGTCTTGGCGTAACTGTATTGCGTGTCGGTGGCTTAACACTGAGCTATGGAAACCGAGAACCCGTCACTTTTATAGGGATTTTGCACATGTTGCACGTGCAGAACATGCAGATCTCTCGAACAAATTTATTGGACACGAATGCGTTTTGGCGAAAGATCCGATGTTTTCCCCCGTTTTCAAAGTGCACAACTTTTATTGTCATTTTGGTCTGACAATCAGTGCCTTAACACTGATTGTCACATCACATACTCTGAGTTTGTAACGTTATTACATATATTTCTCTTTAAAATAAAAAATATCCCTTTTGCATTTCTATTTTTGAAGAGTATATACTGTTAAACACACTATCACATTGTTAGGATCAAAAAGCCATCTTTTAGAATTGTTACATTATTATAGAATATGTAAACAAATTTATTTGTTTATATTTCAAATTAAAGTTTAATTTTGTGCATTAAATCACTAGTTGGATAAGTTAATATCTGCAAGACAAGAGATTCAGAAGCTGAAGGCAAGAAATTAAGATTTACAAGCTATGGTGGACGAAAAAGTTCGAATTGAGAGGTCATAAGAGTTCCAGCAACAAGACTACTGCTAAGTCCAAAGTGAACTAAATCATTTGAAGTTGTGATCAAATACGATTACCAGTTTACAGGTTAACAGTAAACGTATGACCAAACAGCAAACACCACAATCATAATTAAGGAGTGTCTTCTCATTTTCCTGATTTAATTCCAAGTTTATTTGCATTGATATCGTTATTGTTTGTACAGTTATTGTTAAAGATTAAATTAAAACAACAATGATTTATAAGAAACTTTAAATATTTTAATTTAATATTA
This sequence comes from Tachypleus tridentatus, assembly GCF_004210375.1. Classification (NCBI taxonomy): domain Eukaryota; kingdom Metazoa; phylum Arthropoda; class Merostomata; order Xiphosura; family Limulidae; genus Tachypleus; species Tachypleus tridentatus. The sequence goes on along the minus strand of NW_027467782.1, from coordinate 20,975,771 downwards.
CGTTTTATTGCTTTCTTCTTGACACAAAAGCTGGTGCCAGCTGTTGTTATTCATCTACTGTAACTCTGTAGTGAACTACATTTTCCTTGACACAGGTGAATTAACCATAACTATGTGTATTTGTTTCAATTATAATCCATTAAGAATATATCCAGTTTAGATTAAGTTACTTTTTGTATCTAATTGTTTAACATAATGAGGGGAAACAGCAGTGTTAACGTCTGTGATATGATTTATTTTATCCTCATTTCATCCAACATAATGTCATAATGAGGCTTAACATATCCCATGAAAGTGTCATTAGAAGTGATTCAGTCCATTATGGGTTTAACTTTTGTTTTTTTAGAACAACGAGTGTTTCTATTTAGCTAATTGTCTTAAGTAATCTATGAATTACTTTTAGTTTCAATGAAATAATTCGATAATTTTAATTTACTTTTTTTCAGTATCTCTCTTAGACTGTAGTTTAACCATGTTCTTCTGTAATTTGACAATACTGAAAGTAAAATATAGAAACCTTAAAAGTAAAATATTTATTTAACATAAAATCACAAATTAATTCTAAAATAAAACAACAGCAACTTTTACTGTAGACAGGTTCTAAGTCAATTATTACGACAGCTCAGCAGATAGTGACATTTTAATGATTACAACAGACAGTGTAATTTTAATGATTACAACAGACAGTGTAAAATTAATGATTACAACAGAGAGTGCCATTTCAATGATTACTCTCGTGACTTCTATAAAATTACTGTTAACTATATTTATGACTTAATCACTTAAGTTGTTAATGAGTAAACATAAGATCGTAAACTTGACTTATTAGTTGTTAATAGTACAGACTCAAATTACTATATTTCATATAATCTAGTCAAAGACTGTCTAATCTGATAAAAGAACTAATCATAATTTAATCGAGTATAACACAGTTCAAAACGTGATTTGTAAAAGTGTGTATAGAAATAGAACACTTATTCCACCAATGACTTTGATTATAAACATGTTACTATGAACTATGTAAACATGACAGCTCATTATTAGAATCAAACAACTATCTAGACTTGTTATGTTGTTACAGACTATGTAAACACCACATCTTTAAGGATCAAATAATGTAATGCATGCATGTGGAGGTTATTTGTTTTTAATAAAACTATATCTGCAGAAACATGAAACGATTTTAACACAGCCACCAATATAAAACAGGTTTTGCTCTGAAACTATACATTATACATTAAGATATGATATTTGTCCCATCACTGAAAATCCATTAGTTTAAGCATTAGCTCAAAACTGGGAATTTTCAGCTGTCTGACATACCACAAAAAGTTCTATACTAAAATAATTTGAACCTGGTTTATAATCCATCAGTTATCAGATATTATTTCTGACAATATATGTCATGAAAATAAGAATAAAATAAGATTAACTTGTACAAAGAACAGACTAGATCTTTGCTCAAAAAAATCGTTAGATTGTAACTGTGGTCTGACTAAGTTTGACTTTCATATTTCAACTTGCAGACAGTTAAAAAGAGAAAGACTACAGCTAGAGGAGGAGTTTGAGAAAGAGGTGAAGTCAAAGTCTCGATTATCTATGGAGAAAGAAGAACTCCAGTGGAGACTGAAGCGAGTAATGGACGAAAATGTTTTGTTATCAACAATGACTGATTGTATGTATTGTTTCATTACACCACAATGGGGACAATTGCTTTGTTGTGAACAATATCTGATTGTATGTATTGTTTCACTGAACTACAATAGGGACAACTGCTTTGCCATCAAACATGATTGATTGCATGTATTGTTTCACTACACCACAGTGGGTAAAATTGCTTTGTTGTGAACAATGTCTGATTGTACATTTTCTTTATAAGATAAGTACATAAATGAAAAAAATTTTAGCCCCTTAAACAAATACCCAGTACCAGGTGTGGTGGTTTTCGTATAGCAAAGCCACAAAGGGCGATCTGCTCAGCCCACTGAGGGGAATCGAACCCCTGATTTTAGCGTTGTAAATCCGAAGACATACCGCTGTACCAGCGGGGAGCAACCCAAGTACTTCAACTCGAATGTGGTGGTTCATTAATGTAAAATGCTGGGTCGTTTATTGTTTTTTAAGTACTAGCAGAAGTAAAACACAAATTGTGTTTGAGGGGGAGGGAACATCCACTACCTAGTTCAACCTCATATGTGTAGTATAAAAGATAAAAGGAACAGTTGCATCTTTACATTCTTTCACTGTTTGCAGAAAAAGGGTGGTTATTGAGAGAAAATTTGAATGAATATTTAGAACATTCAAAAAACCTTTAAAATTCATATGTGATTTTTTAGTATATAGAACATAATAAATATTTGATCTTTATGAGCACTTTGAAATCTTTATCTTGCATCATCGGAAATCCTGGATAAACTTTCACATGACGAGTCACTGTTGAAATGTCCAGTTCTAATGTTTGTATTCCTGAATGAACTCGATACTAGTCAAACACAGGGAGGAAGAGGTTCTGGCAGTCACAGACAGGTCACTGCTTGGGGAAGTTCTCCAAATAGGGTGTCAAGTCGTAAAACCTGCAACTATTCTGGCAGACCATCAACTGAATCCTCACCTTTACACCTACTGCAAAAGATTCGATATTCCAAGCAACCTGATTCTGTTAATGGTGCTCTAAAACGATCCCATTCAAACAAGTCATTAATACAAGAAAGGGACAGAAACGATAATTCTCATATCACCGAAGCACTTGATGATCAGAGTACAAGAAAAGAACATATAGAGAATGATGATTAGACATCAAAACAACAGAATAATCTCAATTTGAACTTGCCTCACCCAAGAAATGATGAACGTGAAGATGAAGAATCACATCCAGTGACAGGTCATCACCATGATTCTACAAGATCGGTTGCCTTTTGCCCAAAGAGTACGACACATTCACTGAGCGTTTGTTTCGATGAAGGTTCCAGACTTCTCGAGTTCACAGACAACGAAGCTCAAGACAGAAGAGAAAAAGTACACCATGAATGGACATTGGAACTCTAAAGACTTCAGCACTTTAATTCTGGTCAGTTTTAAGGGCATCTCTTATCTATTTTGACTATCATAAATTATATAAAATTTAAAGTTTATAGAAGAGACTGGTTATGTCTAAAAATAGTAATACTTACATTTATTTAAATAATTAGTAAACCTATTGCAGTAACATTGTAAATAGGATTAGAAAAGACGAAATACTTATGGTATAAGTAGTAATAAAATATATAACTAAGAAAAACTTATCACTGCTTGTTGATTTTTTTCTTCTCCTAAGACTTCAAGAGCTATACTTATTTTACTGGCATTATTACAAAAATATTTGTTTTTACTATAAAACTTATTTATAGACTATACGTTAATGTTGTAAACAAGTATCTGTACGTCGAACAAAACTAACATCGCGAACAAATATCTGTTGGCAGGCAGTCGTTTGTTATTTAACCCTATACGGTGTACAGTGTTTCCGACTGCGTATCAGAAGTTGTAATATATCTGTTATTTACATATGTTTCTGATGATATTACTAAAACTTTGAACTTTATATTTGGTGAATTATTTTGGTTTTTAGCGTAGTTTGAATATTTTGAAAGTGTTACATAATAGCTCACAATGGTATAGCTTGTTCAAAACATTCCAAAACGTTTCATTTTCATATAGAATATAACTATATTGATCTTATTACGTACATGTGCTACTGTATCTCTAAAGATCTAACATCATTCTATAATACTGAATATCCGAGTAAATATTTTACTATTGATCTTTCCTATAAAGCGACGTCTTGTGCGTCTGATTTTTCAGTGCAAATCGTACCTTCTGCTTGAAAGCACGCTGTCAGAGTCGACATCTGGCGGTGTCCTTCGTAAAGTTACTAGATGATATATAATGATGGTTTTTTTGTCTCTCGTTTTAAAAAAAAATCAGTTTTCTAGTTATATTCGAAGAAAAACTTTTTGTATCATAAAATATATCAAATAATGGCGAATTCTTGTTTATTTGTTGATATAATTCAAAATTAAGTTTCATTTGTACCTGAATAGTTTGAAAAAATTGAGGGTTAGCAGTGACTATGACTAAGTACGTCCTCTATATTCCTGCACTCAATTACACAACCACCTTCAAACATGTGGTCAGCTATCGGCCAGTTTCCTCTTTCTTTGTGAAGCTGACAACAACCAAAGAAGGTCGAAACGTTGTTCGCTCCTCTACATAGAGCTTTCTCTATCCATACCAGTCTTTTTTACATATGTTTACTTGTTTGTCGTGTTGTTTCGGTGGCTCAAATAACTTTGGCAATTTTCTCGTCTGACATCACGTATCTTGGCCCAGCTGTAGCTTCCAGCGACGGGTTTGTTGCAGTTTCCTGCTCAATCGGGAGAAAATTGTTCAAGTAACTGCCCGTGTAGTTTTGTTCTTGTGTCTTTTGTCGGTAACTTTGTCGTTCGTCCAGGTAGAAAATATAGACTTTTATTCAATAATGGTCGAGGGAGCCTATTTTTAATTTCACCCAAAGTCTCCTGAATTGGTGGATTTATTGGTTTAGTTTGTTTTGAATTTCGCGCAAAGCTACACGAGGGATATCTGCGTTCGCCGACCCTAACTTAGCAGTGTAAGACTAGAGGGAGAGCAGCTAGTCATTACCACCCACCGCTAACTCTTGGACTACTCTTTTAGCAACACATAGAGTGATTGACTGTCACAGCCCCACGGCTGTTTTGGTGTAACGGGAATTCGAACCTGTGACCCTCAGATTACGAGTCGAGTTGCCTTAATCACCTGGTGATTTCAGGCCAGGAAGATTAGAGGGAAGGCACCTATTAAACCGTACCCACCCTCCGCCGAATCATAGACTAATCGTATAATGAAATTTGACAGTCATTCTTATGACGCCTAAGGCTTTTCCGTAGAGTGTTTTATTCTACCGAGTAGTCAGTTAGGCCTACTGACTAGATATGTGTGATATACTTGGTTACAGAGTGTGACTGAGCATCTCTGAGGTCTCCACATTAAGTCTAAAGAGCTACCAAGATAAAAATGTATATTCACAGAAACAAGCAATAATACAATCATAAAATAAAAACATAAAATCGAGGGCAACTGAGTGCGTCGAACATGCAAGATTGCTGTTAAACTTTAATTGAATTCTCATTATCTACGAGTTTCCTCCACTCTGTAAGTTGTACTATCACTAAAAATGAAAACAAACAAACAAATATCCATGTTATTAAAAGTTAAAACCTAAATGTTATTCAATGAAGATAAATAAAACCATTATAAATCACAAATGCAGTACTATTAACCTCAGCAAAGCAATGTTAAGTAATTTATAATTAAAGCAGAAATCAGCTCTTCCAAAAATCTTTAATAAAACCTCTTGAAAGCTGAAAGTTACTTCCATAGAAAATAATAATGGTTCAACCAAAGTAAAGTGAAAACCACGTTAAGTTAAACAATACTGTGGCTGAAGGCTCAAATTAACTTACAACTTTAAGAAATGTAAGAAACTAAAAAATTATGAAAAGTTCCTAACTCTAATAAATTATTTCTTTTCTGTTATAAGGACAAACTTGACTTTATACTTAAGAACATATTGGCATTAAAAACAAGCTCAGATCTGCACATGAACGCACCTTGCACATATGATCCTTGTTCACTGTAAATTGATTCTAGCGCCTGGACGCAATAGCCTATCATTGTTATTCCATGATCCATACGCTGATAGGGAATACAGCTTTCAATTATGTTTGAAACATGTTATCTTCCCTGTATGAAACTTAGGTACTTGCTAAATACTGAACTTACATCTTGTGTGCACTCAATGAAACAAGGAAGATTGAAAAGCCTATTTGAGCAACTCTTTGTGTCCACGTGGTAAAATATTAGAAACAACAACACAATTTTGAAAAACTCATCTCCGTTTAAAAAAAAAAGTAGAAAACACATAGTACTTACCTGTAATACATCCCAAAATGTGGAGCATGATAAATGTTTAGTGTTTTGATGATCCAAAGAAGTTAAACGTAATTATAACCAAACAATTCTGACACGGAAAAACTAATTGCCAAAATAAATTTAAATCTAAATACTTCGCAGAGAAAAACACTTCAGACAGTGAATAAAGTAAGAGATGTTGATATTTTTGTGATAATATCACGTGCATAAATGTATGCCATGTTGCATTTCACTAAAGAGCACGGCCATATGGTTAAGGTATTCGACTCATAATCTGAGGGTCGCGGGTTCTAATCTTTGTCACACCAAACATGCTCGCTCTTTCAGAGGTGGGGCAACATAATGTGACAGTCAATCCCACTATTCATTGGTAAAAGAATAGTCCAAGAGTTGACGGTGGTGGTGATGACTAGCTGTAGTCTTACACTGCTAAATTAGAAACGGCTAGCGCAGACAGCACTCGTGTAGCTTTGCACGAAATTCAAAACAAACCCAGCCAAACTTTACTAATGCCCCTCTCTAATTATCACCTCCCCCCCGTATTTCTATAAAGCTAACCTTGAGTAACAGCAATATTAATCCAACATATATTCCACACACACAAAAGAAGGGGGCTCAGAAGTCAACGAACTTCAAGCACGAGTTTGATAAAAAGTTAGGTTTTGGTTCCATTTTACCAGAGAGCGACTATTGTTCTCTATGAAAGAACGTAGTTTATTATTAACCAATTCACTCACCGCTTTCATGTTTGTAGAGTTTGTTAAACCTCTGAGACTATGGAGTAAGCAAGCGATACTTAAGGAATTCTCAGACGCTGTATTTATACCGTGAAAGTCTGCCAAAAGAAAAAAAAAACACAAAGCAAGAAAGGTTACAATGTTCTCCTTTCCACACGCCTGCTTACTGAAATGACCAGAGGGTGGTAGTCCGGATGTCAGTTGCAGAGATACTAAATAAAAGTGGGACATGCAACACACGTTCGGACTGGAGGGTTAGGAGGAGTCTAGATTTGATTTTTCTTGTTTTATGAAAATAGGTTGGCATTTGTCGTCTGAGTATTGGAAATAGAAAAATCCACGCAGTATCCGCCGATCGTTGAAAGTTAGACTTTATTAACTCTACTACAGAGATAATCCGTCAACGTTTTACACTTAAAAAAAAAACACTTTCAAAGTGAGAATCCTATTACTAAAGGCAACGTGCTAACTTCCGGGATTCGCCTTGCTTTTCTTTCCAGATTGAACGTGGTGAAAAGGAAACCGGGAAAATAATGGGGTAATAAAGTGAAACATATTGCTGTGCTCTATATGAAGTATTTACAATGTAACTAATCAACGTAATTTGAATTATTGTACAAAATATCTTACAACTAAGGAATTTTCTGACTTGATAGTTGATGTTTTCAAGCAGTTATACAACGGGCTATGTGTTGTTGTCAACCACGAGAAAGCTAACCTCTAAAGTACATGTTAGTGTCTTCAGATAGGTGAGTAATGTGACTACAGTACGGCGACGGTCAGAACATGCCATTGGATGCGTATTAATGTTACCAAGTAATACTTAGAACATGCCACTGGATGTTTGTTTTGATGCCATCAGGAGGAAGTTCAAGTGTCTTAGAATGTTTTGTTGTCATTATGTACACCTTGAACTGAAACATGAGTTGACTGAAACAGCTGTAACTGAAACATAGAGTAAGTTGACGTGAGAAACAGCTGTAACTGAAACATAGAGTAAGTTGACGTAAGAAACAGCTATAACTGAAACATAGAGTAAGCTGACGTGAGAAACAGCTGAAACTGAAACATAGAGTAAGTAGACGTTTTAAACAGCTGTAACTGAAACAGAGAATAAGTAGATGTGGTAAACTACTTTGACTGAAACACAGAGTAAGCTGGCGTGTTGTTACTTCACATCTAGTGTGATGTTCTTAGTGTTTTTAACTGCTAAACACTAATATTCCTCTGCATTATGTTGGATAATTGACCAAATATATTGAAACGATCAACGTTACATGAGTAAAGATAGTCACGGTTTATAGCTTTGTGGATATATATGATATATTTGTAAAGAGGTGTATTGGTTGATCAAAATACTATTTGTCAAGAATGACTAATGGTTCCAGTGGTGAGTGTGATGATTATGTTTAAAATTGTGTTTATAACTATTTGTAATGGGTTGAATCTTTCAAAACCCGTATTCACATACAAAATCTACGTGGGTGGAATTAATCAATTGACTCTTTGTGGGAGTCGAAATGAAAATAATTAAGTAGGAAGAAGTATTGTTATTACCGTGAGTCACGAAGATAGTGGAGTTGTTGTCCTGCAGAGGTACACAATGAGTTATATACACTCTTTCCACTAAGAGGAATTGAACCTCGAATTTTAGCATCATAAGTCCGTATACTTACTGCGGACCGTGTGTTTTGTTTTGTTTGTTACTGCGGACCGTTTGTTTTGTTTTGTTTGTTTTAATTTTGCACAAAGCTACACGAGAGCTATCTGTGTTAGCGGTCCCTAATTTAGCAGTATAGGACTAGAGGGAAGGCAGCTCTTGGGCTCGTCTTTTACCAACGAATAATGGGATTGATCGTCACATTATAACGCCCCCACGGCTGATAGGGCGAGCATGTTTGGCGCGACGGGGATGCGAATCCTCGACCCTTAGATTACGAGTCGCACTTCTTAACACGCTTGGCCATGCCAGGCCGGTACGGAGTCATGAGAGCATTTACTATTTAAAGTCTTATGAGAGAATGGAACCTGAAAGAAGATCATTCAAATGGAAGGGTAATGTCTTTGGGTAATTTCAAAATCAGATTGACTCAAAGCATCCCCACAACTAAACGCAGAATATAAGGTATTCATGGAGGTTGTAAAATCAACAAAACCCCCAGTGGCTCAGCTGTGTGTCTGTAGACTTACAACTCTAAAAACCGAGTTTCGATACCTGTGGTAGGCAGAGCACCGATATCCCATTATGTAGCTGAAATTCAACACAACAACAACAGAATCAACAAGAGTCCGTAATCTTTTATAACCGACAATAGTTAATCAAATCAAAGGATCACAAATTTAAGAAGAAGCCTATTTTGATTTAATAATTTTGTTTACTTGCTTGTTGTGAACCCCGAACGGCACAATGGTATGTCTGTGGACTCACACAACTAGAAATTGGGTTTCGATACCCGTGGTGAGCAAAACACAGATAGTTCATTGCATAGTTTTGTGCTTAATTCCAAACAAACACATGCTTGTTTATTGAATTTCGCGCAAAGCTATACGAGTACTATCTACGCTAGTTATCTGAATTAGTAGTGAGACTGTAGGAAAGCCAGCTAGTCATCGTCACACACCGCCACCTCTTGTGCTATTCTTTTACTAATTAAAAACAAACAAAGCTGGGTTAACCGTAACATTATAATACCCCGCGAATGAAAAGGCGACTCTTAGCTTGCGAGTCAAGCGTCATATCCACCTAGTCATAATTGGCCATTGAGCTTTCTGTGCTCTATTCCATCATGGGTATCGAAATCCTATTATTAGCGTCGTAAGCTTGTAAACTTACCGCTGAGCCACTGGTGGCGAACTGATAAGAACAGAGCAATGCTGTCCAGTTGTGGCAGTTTGTTAAGTATGTCGCAAAAATCTTCTGGCAATTTTGATGTTGTCTTCAGGAATGCGGAGAGCCTGTTACTGGTTATTCTCTATAGAATTTTGCCTACACAGCTGGTCAGGCTGATTGGTCTGTAGCTATTTGGGTTATTGGCTGGCTTTCCTTCTTTGTGGAACATTTTGTAAGCACTATGTTTGTGTTGTTGGTTGGATAATTGTTTAAGTCTACTGGAAAGAGTGGTTTGAATAGTTCACTGTTGTTTGTTATAAAGTTATTTACTTTATTATTGTAGTATGTGTTTATGTCTGGGTCGTTATTTGTTTTGAACATATTTTCAAGTTGTTTGAACATTTCACCTTTTTCTTTATTTGTATATGCTGTGGTGTTATTGTGCACTAAAGGCGGGTATTTTCTTGTTGTTGTATCTGCATTTTTAGTCTATTTAGATGTGTCCAAAATTGTTTCGGGTCTGTTTTTTTCGTTAAGTTTAGTGCAGAAGTCGTCCCATTTTTCATGTTTTAATTGTTTAACTTCTGCTCTAATTTGGTTTCTTATTCTGTTTATTTGTGTTTTCGCTATCTCTTGTGTCCATGTATTGTCGTTTGTGCTTTATTAGTGTTAACAGGTGTTTGTACGGTTTCCATGTGTTATATTTCGTTTCATGTTCTTGTTTAGGTATTGCCTGATTTGCTGATATTTATTTTATTTTTAGCTTGTTTGTTTGTTTTGGAATTTCGCACAAAGCTACTCGAGGGCTATCTGTGCTAGCCGTTCCTAATTAAGCAGTGTAAGACTAGAGGGAAGGCAGCTAGTCATCACCACCCACCGCCAACTCTTGGGCTACTCTTTTACCAACGAATAGTGGAATTGACCGTCACTTTATAACGCCCCCACGGCTGGGAGGGCGAGCATGTTTAGCGCGACGCGGGCGCAAACCCGCGACCCTCGGATTACGAGTCGCACGCCTTACGCGTTTATTTTTAGCTGTTGTTATAATTTTATTTAGTAATCGATGGTCTAATTGTTTTTTTGTTGTTTCCAATTTGCTTTTTTGCAATCGAATTTTTCTTTTCTGTGTATAATATTTTTATGGGGGGTGAGATCGAAGACCCACCATATGGGGAGATGATCGCTGTCTACATCTTTTCCCACTTCAAATTTTATAAGCTTTCGCTCATGTTGTACGAGCTCAGTATTAGTGGCATACGCTGTTTGCGTAGGTGTATCGTTATTCAAGAAAGCTATATTATATTCATCTATAAATTGTAGGAGTAGCCTTCCATTAGCATTTGTTGAATTACAGCCAAAATTAATATATTGTTTAGATCTCCTATTACAATGGTTTTGTGATTGTAGGAAAAGATGTGGCTTATTAAGTTTAAGTCTATTTACTTTGTGAGTGAACAGTACTTTCCTGCTATTGTGACTATTGAGCGATTACTTAACAAGACATCTATAATTACATTTTCGTTATGGTTGCTGATTGATATATATACTGTTCATAGAATTTTCTCCAAGAAGTCGAATCAACCAACCAGGTTTATCAAAATTGTAACTACTTCAAAACAAAGTGCTGACCATGTTTTACATTACGGGTGCCACTGCCACATATTTCATTTCACTGCCGAACGTCCTTACCGCCGCCCCACCAATTCCCAAACCTCTAAACCCTTAAGACCACAACCTGAAGTCTTATCTCAACCTGCCGATTCACCGTCTAATCAACAATCACATACGGAAAATAAGCTTGGTGATTTTTACCACTCTCCCGTGAAACCGCCAATGACACCAACATTTACCAAGAGAAATGTTCATTTGGAAACTAACGATGACATGACCTCTAAACAAATGCAGAACAAGACGAAGAGCAACAACCAATCCACTCAAACGCAATTCACCATTCCAATTCTAAAAACTTCAGCCCAGACGCAAGCAACGCAAACCATGCGCTCCGATAATACTACTATAACATACAAGCAACCCTCCAAGGTACTCAAACCAGAATACCGAGAAGACACAAATCTTCCTAGACAAAAGAAAAACCACCGGATAACTCAGTATTAGATGCACAACCACGATACTTGTCCCCCCTCTCCACGACTACTACCCATGTTCTTGAAACCTGGAACAGCTCAAGCCAGTACAGAGGATCACAAGTATGACCTTACTGCCCAGATTTCTGATGAAGAAACCCATAATCTTCCTTTGCTGAATAGGATATTTCCACATTATTTTGAGAAATTAAGACAAGAACACCAGAGATACCTTGATTCTGTATTAAACCCTGTTCCCTTTGATCACTCACAGCTAAGATTTTTTTTCCAACTCTGTTTATTTGTTCCATCCCAGCTATTATATTTCTGTGTTGATCTAATTCAGCCATCCCCAACTACTATGCGTAAGTCCAGGGTATATTATTCGGCGCCCTGAAAGTGAAAGTGGGTTTTCTCAGGGTACTCTCGTTTCCCCACAGCTAAATTTTGGGTATTTCTTTACCCAGGTCCTGAAAAGAGGTCCGTCATCCTGTGTCAACACTGTTCCTATGCCTTTCCTATTTTTCTTTAATTCATGCAGCATCTATATTATCATGTTTCCCTACTCTGCTCTCTTTGCCTTCTCATGATTTCGACGTTATTTTTTTCCTTCACAATATAGCTCGTTCCTTCGTTGTTATTGTCAAGTCCTACTGATAAGTTCTAGGATTAAACATTATGTCAGGTCTAAAATACGAGTTTCACATACCAGTAATTTAAAATCCATAATGAGAAAATTAAGAAAAATATATGATAAATATCTAGAAGCAGATCTGATTTTAAAGATAAATATTTGGTTTCATTAACTTCTGACTCTCCATCAACTCATTGTAGTATTAAAAAACAACCGTTTATGGTAAAACTCTGAGTTTGAAATGAAAATATTTAATTTTGAAACGTAAATATAAATGTAGAGTTAATTCAGTAAACAAGAGTCGTACAACAATTGTAATAACAATCTGGAACCACATTATACAAGCTAAAGACAGATCGAACGTGGTGTGTATAAGTGAGATACCTTACATTTTTAGGTTTAGTAAATTTAACGAAAACATTATATTCGTGAGGTTGATTTGACGAAGAGCATCATCTTTACTTTTAACATTGTTAACTGCTAAAACAGAAGAATCACATTTTGCATAACTCTAACCAACGCATTCAAATGAGCTTAAACAAAAATATCGTAAACATATGGTTAGTTTGATAATCTATGTTGTCAGTTAAACTATAATTCAAATGCTTTCTGCACAGTAAATATCGACGGAATTCATAAAAGCAAACATGTATCAACATCTAGCTTGGTTGTTTACAAAAATAAATATCAAATTTTAAAGGTGATACTATGTCAGCATGTTCATCATCTTACGTATACATAGACAAAATAAATTATTTTTTAATCAATACACATGGTGGGTGAAATATCAAAGTCAAAGGTAACAGCTGAAGTACATCCAAAAGCGAGATGGGTGATTTCGATTTAAATGTTATTTCTGTTAAATTAATATGGTTTAATAAACGAAAATAAGACCTGAAACCTAAAACTTTTAATTTACCAATGACATCATGTTTGTAATCGCCTTCACCGTTTCCACATGTGTAAATTCCCGCCTCTTCGAATTGCACGTCAGTCAACACTAAATCGCCGCCATCTTTCCTTTGTATTTTCTCCCTACTAGTCACTACTTCATTCAGAAGTGAGTACCAATTTATTAGTTTTCTTTCTTTATTATAACATCTTTTGAACAGATTAGTGTAGCAGTAGAACCATGTATAATTTCGTGGTCTACTTTAGAACCTGAAGCAAACAGTAAACTAATGTACATTAATTCACTTAAAATAGACACAGATAATTATTCTTGTTTTCACTGTACGCCTTATATTTAACTTTCTTTTCTGTTTATAAGTGAAATATCGCTGTTAATATGCGCATAAAATATTCTTGTTTGAGTGACGTCATGAACTGATGTAACATTGTTAAGTGAAAAAAGATTGATTAACAATAGTGACAAAGTTATTGCTTGTTGATTTTATTAATTTAATGCAAAGCTACACGAGAGGTATATGAGCTAGCAGTCCCTAATTTAATAGTGTAAGAGTAGAGGAAAGGCAGCTAGTCATCATTACCCACTGCCAACTGTTGGGCGATAATTTTACTAAGGAACAGGGGTATTGACTGTCTCATTATAACGCTCCCAAGGCCGAAAAGGCAAGCATGTTTGGAGGGACGGGGATTCGAACCTGCGACCCTCAGATTACGAGTCGTCGAACGTCTTAACAATCAGGCCACGCCGGGCCTGACAAAAGTATTGTTGCCTTTATCACGCAGGAGCAGCTTACTTTGTTGTTTTGATAAAAATCACATAAACTACATATAGTGTCAGGCTGGACATACAAATGGCGTTTTGGGAAATATTTTGTCTTTCATTATATTATTTTTATATAGCAGTTGATGCGCTTCGTTAACATGAAAAACGTTCTTGTTGCTGTTAATCACACTAATATTTTAATTTTACTAATACTATTTAGTGTTAATACGTTTTAGACGTACTCTTTTAAAGTATTTAATGATAGCTGGATTTCATTACCAAAAGAGCTGTTCTCAACTGTATTCTTGCCAAGGCCCGGCATGGCCAAGTGTGTTAAAGGCGTTCGACTCGTAATCCGAGGATCGCGGGTTCGAATCCCGGTCACACCAAACATGCTCACTCTTTCAGCCGTGGGGGCGTTATAAAGTTACGGTCAATCCCACAATTGGGTGGTAAAAGAGTAGCCCAAAAGTTGGCGGTGGGTGGTGATAACTAGCTGCCTTACACTGGTAAATTATGGACGGCTAGCGCAGATAGCGCTCGATTAGCTTTGCGCGAAAATCCAAAACAAGCAATTCTCGCCGAGGGCAGAGCGCAGACAGCCCACTGTATAGAATTGTACGTAATCTCAGAAATTTACACTACAAAATGAAAAATAATGGTGAAAAATTAATTAATTACCATAGTTTTTCATGTTTTTAAATACTTATTACAAAAAATAGAAATATGTTTAAAAAACGTGGAGTTATTTTAGTTTCTTAATTCTTTTTGTCCAGTCACACGTTACATTGTTACATTTCGAGAATTTATTCAATATCATTGTTTAATTATATAAAAAAGTACTGTTACATTCGATAAATATATCGTTATATGTTTGTTTTGTTTTCAATTTTTCGCAAAACTACCCAAGGGCTACCTGCGATAGCCGTAACTACTTCAGCAGTATACAAGTATAGGGAGAGTAGTTAGTCATCACCTCCCAGTGCCAACTTGCTAACGAATAGTGGTATTGCACGCCACATTATAACTCCAACACCTCTGAAAGGGCTAGCATGTTTGGTGTAACGGAGATTCGAACCCAAACGTACTGCATTTTCCGACTTTACGCTTGTATATCTCTGTATTTGCTGTTAAGATACTTTTGCACCTAGTTCCTTAACTTGGCCATTTCTTAGTTAAACTACCAATTAACTGAGAAGAATACCATCCAAAACTTAAACATAAATCATTGTACAAACTAGTGTCAGTGAAAATTACTATGAATATAAGCTTTCATTAATGTATTTTTTGTTACTGTGACATTTCAGTTTTTGAAACGTTCTTTTGTATTTCTTTTAATGTTTAATTTAATAAATATCCTCATAGATACTTCGCTTCGTCTTTGAAGCGTGTTCTGGGTTTGTAGATTGACATCCAAATAAATTTATTTTTTTATTGTTGAATTTCGCGAAAAGCTGCTTTAGAGCTCTCTGCATAAGTGAAGTTATAGATTAAGAGGAAATACAACTAGTAAACTTTACACACTAGCAACATTAGCCAACAAATATTGGAAATGTCTGTCAGATTATAATGCCCGTAAAACAATACTTATTGAGGTGAGTGTGAGTTTTATTACAGCAAGAGCCACATCAGGCTACCTGCTGAGACTACCGAGGGGAATCGAACCACTGATTTCAGCGTTACAAATCATTAGACTTGTCGCTGTACCAGCAATGGACAATACATTTTTATTTCATCTATTTAAATTTAGTTGTTCAGCGCCTTATGTATTGTTTTACTTTAATTATCTGTTTGAGGAAAGCACCATAATTTTGAATAAGAGGTTGATCGTTAGATAATCAGCTCCTCTAACCGCTTCAAACTTCATAGAGCGACAATTTGACCAAGCTACTACTACTACCATCAGACTCTTAATAAATTTAAGGTTTTTTCTTTGGAGTCTTCAACAGAATGTACTTCATGATCACGAGAAACCTACTTGAAGTAACAATGTATATCAATTCGGCTAGTATGGGTATTAAAATTTTATTAAAATAAAGTAGACAACAACGTTTCAAATTCCTTAGGTCATTCTCAGGTAAGCAAAGAGAGTTTCCCTACTTGTGCATTTTCTTTAGATGACACTTTACACCTATGTTTTGAAGGCTGACTTAATTTCTTTGTGTGTCCCCTTCTTCATACAAATACATTTCATAATAATATTTCGCCACAAGAAAAACAAAATAATAAAGCTGCTAGTGTTATCACCTTCTATAAATACATGATATTTAGACATCACTAAGGTTTTGACATTCCCTGTTTTCAGTCTTCTTTTTGTACTTTCCGTTTGTCAAACCTGTCAATCATTTCATTCAAAAAAAACATCACTCTGATAAGTTGTACCTGAGAATTTGAGACTGGACATTAAATTGCTGTAAATTTTGTCATAACAATGAAGCTGAGTGTATATACTTTTAATTATTGAATTCATATTGTTATTTGAGCGTACACGACTTTAGAATCATGTAATTCGCCCTAAAACCTAGAATTATGTGTGATTGATAATTCACGCAAAGATAGTCCAGAGCTATCTGTCCTAGACGTCCCTAATATAGCAGTAATGTATCACTGAAAAGCAACTTGTCAACATCATCCACTGGCAAATTTGGGGTTTCTCGTTTGCAAAAGAACTGTTGGATTGGCCGTCAGTTATAAAGCTTCCGTGGCTAAAAGTGTAATCATGTTCGGTGATGTGAATCCAAACCTGTAGCCCACAGATTATGAGTCGAAGGCGCTAATTACAAGGCTATGCAAGGCCCTAAAAACGCAATAATTATTATCACAGTCCCTTGATAGTAACAACAGTACGGTCAAGTTGTTGCTCATGTGATGTTTGTAGCGGTTAGACGAGTCGACAGTTTAACTCAATTACAAATTGTCATATACAGTAGGAATGAAATTATTATTAAAACAACACACCTTTTATAAGTTTCTTTGTTCAATTAAGCGATATATTATGTGTATTATGTGATAAGTTGCCATGTCGGAGATACCTAGTGATTCAGGCTTAAGAGACGATAATTTTGAATCAGAAACCAATAGAAAGGCAATCAGTCCATATCATTTACCGTCTGAAGAGTTTTTCTTAAAGAAAAAGTGGGATTGGCTGTTACTATTATAACGCACACATAGCTGAAAGAACGAAGCATGGTTAGTAGCACCACTTCTCAAACACAAGACCCAAACAAAATAAGAACATGGTGGACCTTTCGGTCATAAAGGCGTTATAATCTAACTTTCAGTTCATTAAGAATTGCCCAAATGTTGGCGGTAGTTGGTGTTAACTAGTTGTTTTCAATGTACTCTGTCACTTCAAAATCAGGGGCTGCTGACTTAGAGTCATTGCAGAAATAAAAACAACCAAATCAATCTCACAGGTCGTAGTACCCGGTATGGATTATATCTCATCCAGTGTGGCCAATTTGGTGGGCCTGTTTGAAGACACCAAACTGTTTGTCGTCCATACAAAAGGAGTGAGAAACATTTAGCCTACCCACCGAATCCGGGAATACGGGGCTAAACAACGAAAACATTTGCGGCCTGTTGTTTACTTTTTAAACGAACTACCACTTTTACGGTCACAAAAATGGGAAAGAACAACCGTTACCAGTGACCCAGACTATGGACAACGAAATAATGCCCTGCACGTTGGTGTTGTGAAGGCATGTTATAAGAGCGACAGTCAAACAATAGTAGTTCAAGAGTCAAACATATATTTCAATCAAGATTAGATTGCAGGAATTAGTGTTTAATTTACGTTACCTTAAAATTGAAAATTCCCACGAGGGAAGGCAGACAGCATATAGCTTCCTCCACTATCGATTCGTTTACCCCAAGTGGGCCCGGCCTGACCAGGTGGTTAAGGCGCTCGACTCGTAATATGAAGATCGCGGCTTCGAATCCCAGTCCTACCAAACATGCTCCCAACTTTTAGACGTTATAATGTGTGGCCGATTTCCTATTCGTTGGCACTGTTAAATTAGGAACGGCTAGCGCAGATAGCCCTCATGTACTTTTGCGCGAAATTTAAAAAAAAAGAATCATGACTATAATGAACTCGTAGCTCTTAAATGCCAGATGTAATAAGTTGTTTGTCATTAGATACCAAACAAAGCCCTCTGACCAAAATATAACATGCTTATCATTAAATCACACCGAGCCCAATATTGCACTCCATTCTCCAGATTAATACCGAGATTTCTGTGTAGTTTTAAACATAAGAATGTTCACTGAAAACAGTTCGATGAACTTGTGTTTTCAATCATATACCACAGTAAAATGAGATACTCTTTAAGAACTTATAAACGTTGCCAAGGACAACTAGACATTCAGTGTACACTTTCAATCTTTATTGGTTTTCAGACCCTAAACTCAACTAATTATTGTTGTCCCTTTCTGAAAGCTCAAAGTCAAATGACGAGCTTCAGTCAATGATGCCTAATTTTAATATTCAATGATATAATAAAGTATTAGAAACAATACTTATAATATATATATACACTTATAAATAAACTTATAACAAGTGAAAGTTTAATATTAAGAGCACAATGTTGATAGTAATGGATACATACCTGTGCTGAAGAATGCTTAGTAGTATAAATAAGAGAAAGTTTGAACGTTCACGAACCTTTATCCATGAATCAAATTTTAAAATCTCTTCAGATTTGTCATCACATGCGAATATCGCAACTTGAAATATCTTCATCATAACCTGAAGCAATGTTGCTAATGTTTGGGTTATCTGCATTCTGTCCACTGCGTGAAATTGAAACCCCGATTTAAGTGGTGTAAGGGCGTAAACTTGTTGTTGTTTCACTGGAGACTTTTTTTTAACACGTTGTTGTAAGTGACTTTTGGTTAACTTCAGGTAGCGAATTCCACATCGAAAAAATTTTATATATTTATAATACAGCTTAAAGTGTTCAGTAGCATATTACAGTCATACTAGTCCCAAGGTGTCATACTGACACAAGGTTACACCAAGTCTCAAATAATGGGTAACTAGACTCTATACTAAGCACAACACTTTTTGTTACGCAAAAGCAATTTTTTTTCACAATGCTTTGCGCAGTTATGTCCAATAAAATGGAACTGGTTTACTGTGGCCAAGTTTATTTTTTATTTTATGTTTCTAGGTCGGATGTAGGCCTGACATAGTGTGATAATTAGGGCGCTCGATTCGAGATATACGGGTTGGACTATTTTTCACTGAACATGTTCGTCCTGTCAGCGTGGAAGCATTATAACTTTACGGTACATCTCACTATTCGATGATAAAAAGAGTAGCCTAGGAGTTGACGGTGGGTAACGTTGACAAGCTGCCTTCCATCTGAACTTTCTCTTGCAAAGTAGGGTCGACTACCTAGAGAGGAGATGGGCGCCGCCAGGTAAACTCCTGCCCAAGAACCACCGATGGTACATTGGATTCTAAGGTACCCTAACAATCGTACGAGGTCCCAAAACTCATGGTCTAGCACGCAAAGTGTCAAATGTTAACAAAAATATGTCATTTATTCTCTTATGTAACACATGCAAATTTCCTTAAAAACTCTGCAGTGACAAACAAAAGAATATTTTTTCCATCGTCAACCCAATAAAAAGGCTCCATCTTCACTGTTTAACATGGCAAGGGAACTTTTATTGTATAGATTTTTATTTAGTTGTGTCGTTGGATTCTAAATTACTTCTGAGCAGGTTTTGATACTTTCAGCAAACTATAACTTTTCAGGTATGAAGTGAACAGGTGGTTTGTAGTAACTGAATCATAAAGAAATATTTTTATTCGAATAGTTTTCTGTAGTTTTCTTTTTCAGAAGTTATGTTAACCTACAAAAATTAAATGAAATATGAACTTATTTGCATCGTTGAAAAATTCAACATTTATATGATTACACTCACTTGTTCTCAAACACTGTCACCTTGGATTTTATGATTTTACGAATATCTTATTGGTTTTAGTTTGTTTCACCATCGACTTGAAGGAGTGTATGGCGTTTTGAGTGAATTTGTTGTTTGACGCAAAAGTTCCAGGAGACGTCACTTTGAAATGTGTAATATTATTTTCTTTTGTGGTCTCAAAATATACAAAAACAGTGACGTAACACGTGTGTATTGTGCTGTGTAGTAATACATCAATATAATATACAATCCGGATTCAACAGAAATGTTAAAATATGTTTACATCTTATAACGTCTTCGTTACTTAACAAATAGGTGTTACTCATTAAGTATGATCTCACGTTATTACAACTACAACTTGCTCTATTCTTCACAACCTGAACTATTGTTACATCTTTGGCTCTTACGTCTTTAGAAGTTGAACAAAACTTACAACGACAAGATGCTCTTATGGCTGTATAACCACAATGAATCTTTACATCCCAACATATTGAATAGTAATTAGATCTACAGTTTTAGTTCATACAATAATGTTCATACAAGTCCTTACAATAACAAATAATTCTTAAGTACTTAAAAGTACAACTAGTCCATATGGTCTCACACTGCAATTGTAGCTTTTATCGCTTTACAAGTACAACTGGACCATACATTCTTACGATTACAGCTACAGCTTTTATCTACTTGCAACTACAACTAACTTTTATCTCTTTAGAGCTGCAAATAAACCTCACATCGTTACAACCATAGCTAGATCTTTCGTCCTTACAACCACAACTAGACCATACATATTTACATCTGCAACTAGCCCTTATGCTACAATTCGAGTCGTAATCCGAGGCTTAGCAGATTGTGACATGCGAGTACAAATTATGTGAACAGAGAATAACATTGTTTTCTATGTTTCTTTATTGTTCTGTCTTTTAAGACAAGTGACTGAAATTTAAAGATGTATTTGTAAATAATTACATGAATATACATGTGTAATATCGTACAACTGAAATGTGATTGTATTTTACAAAATACTGGTCCTTTACTGGTTTGTATCAGCTGTGGTTACATGTGACAAAATGATTTGTGTATTTAAAAATGTTGCATTGTTAAGTAATCAACTTTTGTATTATCTTACTTTAGAAGTTTAAATTTGTTGAATGCCTGCAAGTATAATTAACTAAAATACGTTACCATTTGTTACATTGACTTACTGTATCATATTTATTTCAGTTTCTATGACTCAACAATAAAACTAGATTAGAAAAGTTTACTTACCACACAGTTTGTCATTAAGGCTTGTTTGACTGTGTTTGTGTCATCAGTAGCAGTAATACAAGACATACTCAAGTTGAAGGGTTAGTATGAGCTGATACTTTGTGTTGAGTATGTACAGTGGGACAAGGTAACTTTCATTGTGACTTAACACTATGATATATACATATGTTTTCTTAGGTTCATCTTGTATAAAAATGTTTTCTCCTGCTCTAGCAATAATGACTCTTATTTCTTATAAATAATTTGTAGCTTGGTATTTCAAAAACTTTTCTCATGAAGATTGTTAATATCCAACTAAGTCTCAGTGATACTGATAGTATTAAAATTTTCACTTTTCAGATA
Source organism: Tachypleus tridentatus (assembly GCF_004210375.1). Taxonomy (NCBI): domain Eukaryota; kingdom Metazoa; phylum Arthropoda; class Merostomata; order Xiphosura; family Limulidae; genus Tachypleus; species Tachypleus tridentatus. The sequence goes on along the minus strand of NW_027467782.1, from coordinate 20,954,275 downwards.
AGCCAGTGACTCTGTGTTTTGTTGTCTCCTGCACAATCGGATGATTACTGTTACTTTCATCTGATTACTGGAGTTAATCTTGTGTAAGTTGTTGTGAAATAAACCCTAGATACCTGAGCATCAAGAACGTTTTATGTTAAACATCAAAAGTCACCATTCATAATTGAGAACACGGATAAAGAATAAGTAAAGTCTCACAAATAAGTCTCTGAAGAGACTGTTTCTGCAATTCCAGTAATGTAGTTGGATTACATTATGAACAATAAGAACTTTGAAACTCAGGTTTGTATTACTGCTGTTCACTTTCAAGAGGGAATGTTTTTCTTATTTTTGTTTTATGTTGCAACAGTTAGTTTATAAGAAAATAAAAATGGATGCTATTCTTCTCAGTTTCAATAGTTTAACTGAGAAATGAACGACGTAAAAAAATTTGCAACGCTAGAAACCGGGTTTAAATACTTGTGGTAAGCAGAGTACAGATAGCCTATTGTTTGGCTTTGTGTTTAATTCAAAACAATAGTTTTCACTGACATTTTAATTTAAATATTATTACAATGTTTATACATTTATAACTACTCAATTATAATTTATATGTATCATGAAACATTTGTTAGAGGTCTTATTATGGTTGATATCATAGAAATTACTAAGACTTGTGTTGTCAAAAGAAATTGCAAAACTTCGTATAAATTTTATTTGCTTTTACCTAAATATTAAGTTGAAATCTCTGACAACTGTTGTTATCGTTTATTAAATCTAAATTACTTGAGTTGGTACTGCATTTTTTTTAATTTCGCGCAAAGCTATTTGAGGACTATCTGCGCTAGCCGTCCCTAATTGAGCAGTGTAAGACCAGAGAGAAGGCAGCTAGTCAACACCACCCACCGCCAACTCTTGGGCTTCTCTTTTACCAACGAATAGTGGGATTGATCGTCACGTTATAACGCCCCCACGGCTCAGAGGGCGAGCATTTATGGTGCGAACGGGATTCGAACCCGCGACCCTCAGAACTGCATGACATAAAATTAGTCTACGAAACTGAACGTGGTTCTACTTTTACATTAATATGTTCAAAACAAGCTTATAAAAGAACGAGAGAAGAACCAGTTATTTGGTACTCAAATCTCAATGAACAAGTTATTAATAGTGAGAGAACGCTAATAAAATACGGTGGCGAATTAGTGCTAACCGACGTGCAATTTGAAGACGCGGGAATTTACACATGCAAAAATCGTGAAGGTGATTACAAACATGATGTCAGAGGTAAATTCAAAGTTTTTTCAGACCAAATTTTCATTTATTAAACGATACTAATTTTAGAGAAATAACATCTAAATCGAAAATCGTCCATCTTGTTTTTAATATCTTTCAGCCATAACCTTTTTGTTTGATATTTCACTCACCATGCGTATTGATTATAAAAATAATTACCTGTGTATATGTAAGATTACACAATGTAACAAAATTTTTACCTTTTCTTGTTTCTGGACACAAAATGTTATTTCCTAATTGCTTATGCCTAAAATAAATGGAAAAGACCTATTCTTCTCTTTAAACTTTGCTTTTGTGGCCTGCAAGCGTAGAACGAAAACACGATGTGAGAATATATTTGGGGGCTGATAAGTGAAATGGATTTACATTACAGTCGCAAATCTCGAAAAAGTACTCATTTCTAAATATTTTTGCATAACTTTAGCATAAATACATGTAAATCTTGATTTATGTGTTGTTTTATTCAGACCTTATGTAAGTGAAAATGTGCAAACTTGCTCGTTTCAACATGTGTATTGACTGCAAAATTATTTATATTGCCCATGTATACGTAAGATTATGATGACAATAGTATCACTTTTAACTTAATTATTTCACAATACAAATTTTATATCAATGTGTCATGTTTTAGTAAACAACCACGCCGGATGTTCATGCAAATAAAAAGAAAATTAATTCTGTCATTAATTATCGTTTGTAAAACATTTGAAATATAGTTTAATTGCCACTAAAAATTCGATAATCAATATTTTATCAATCTTACTGTATGTTTGTGATATTTATTTGTATTCATTGGTTAGAGCTATGGAATTTCTGGTTTTCTCTCACAGAGCTTGGTAGTTAACGAAGTTAAAAGTAAACAAGATACTCTCTGATAATGTAGTGTCAAATTGTTAATGCCACTGCCGTTCGATTCCTTTTTTTTTTCTAGCTCAGCTCTTCCCCTAGTACAGTGGTAAGTTTACGGATTTACAACGCTAAAATTAGAGGTTCGAATCCCCTTGGGGAGCTCAGCAAATAGCCCGACGTGACTTTGCTAAAAGAAAACACATAAACAACTTAGCTCTACATTTATTTTTACGTATACAAATTAGATATTTTCGTTCTAAACTTCGTTCTTACCATAAACGGATGTTTCTTTAATAGTATAAAGTTTTGATAGAGAGTACAGAGGCTAGTAATGTTTAACGTCACATTTGCTCGCAAATATTTCTGCCTCATTTTTCTGAATTTGCTCATTACAGATTTTAAGTCCGTGATGAGCGAAAATCACGTTTTAGGAGTTTTCTTTAATGTTAGAACCCGTTAGTCGGTCTCATCTGTAGCGATAAAAAATATTTTTTCTTTATGTAAAATATGTACAGGATGGGTAGAAAATGTTTAATTTGGCGAAGCAATGATATTACACGATGATTTAATGTTTAAACTGGAATAAATGTGACTGAATAATTTCTTTGGTTAAAAGGAATTTTAATTGAACTTCATTTATTAAAACTAGTGTTTTATTTTAAATTGATTCTCTTATTCTTGTGGTTCAATATTTTCAAATAATTTACAAATACATGTTTATTTATATTGGTTTAACGTGTGTTTGCTCTTGTATTACAAGGAATTATTTGGTTTATCGTCTAATGATGTTGGATTCTCTGTTTAGTATTTAAATGTTACCTGTAGTATATTTATTTGAGTTGCACTGTTAAATTTAAAAAGGTGAAATTCTATTTTTTTGTGTTACATGAAAGTTGTTTTGAGTTTCGGGCTTGTTTCTCTGACGTAAAATACGTGGAAGTTGCCATAAAGTATTTTATAAATAACATTAGTATTGTATTTGCTTTATTTTTAGAAGAATTTAGGTATTTTGTTTATTGTATTTGGGGTTGTATCGTGTTGTTAACTGAGGTTTTCTATATCACCATTATTTCAAATCTCCTTCCTCATTGCTTTATAGCCTAGAAACATCGAACTATATATGAATTCTGTAATAAAAGTTTTAAATTACCCATTGTAGAATGTCTGCAAAATTTATTAGCTTCAAGTGGGTTGCTCAGAAATATAAATGCATAAAAAAGATTATTACAATTGTGTTAAAAGTATTTACAAGGAATAATTACTTTAGAGATAACATGAAATCAGTTTTTCTTAATTTTAATGAGAGGAAATGTCGATGTTGAAGTGTGGTATGAATTAGTATTGGTAAACATATCCACATATAATTACTTTAAATGTTACCATCAATACTCCACTCTTTGTTCGTCCATGTACTGATCCATCTAATCAGTAATGGGTGATATTGTCCAACTCAAGGTGCTAAGTGGGTCGGCAGATTATTTGAAGATGTTGGTATTGATAGCTATAATATACTCTTGGAAGATGCATCACATTCCATTAGTTGATGCTAAAGATGCCCTAAAAAGAGCTATTTCAGGGTAGTGATGAAGACGAACTCGTAATCTTATCGGTACTCGTGTAATAAACACACAGTATTAATGAAAGACTGCCACTGACGTTCATAGCAATAATACTTTGCAGTTTATAGGGATTAGTAAGCCATACCAAAACAGTTTTGAATAAGCAACCTGGCATATAATGTGACTCAGTCTGATATAAAGTCACGGTAGAACAGAATTTATCAGAACTACTTTATGACATCGCTTAACATTTCGTAAATGGTGTGGTGTAACCGAAAATTAGTAGCTTTTGGAAAAGGTATGTGACAGGTACCTTTCCAATGTAAATTTTTATATGCTCAAATCATGAAAATATATTCAAACGATAATTTTAATTTTTTGAAACAAAGATATTTATTGTACATAAGAGCATCGAAAACATAATATTGGTTCGCCAGAACAATTCGAAAAAGACCTGCAACATGTCATATGAACATGAATATCACAGATAAAACCCGCCGAAGTGTCCCAGGCAACAGTACGCAAAAAAATATCTCAACCCAGGAACGAGATCAACCACTAAATAATTAAATAGATATGCATGTTATTGTACACACAGACATACCAGTCACATCACTGATGTAGTAACTATGTGATAAGAGACGAAATGGATTATGGAAAACCTGTAGAGAGAAGTGGTAAGGCTCCAAAGTTATTTTGATATAACGTACTCAACTTCCGTATATTGAAGCAAAATCTTATGAACTGTAAAGATACAAACCAAATCTAAGAAGTTTTGTGAGAACGTATTCTGAATAAACAATACTTTAATTTTACAGCAAAAGGTGTTAGACCGCAATATTGTTTATCTTGATAAATCCACAAAAAATTAACTGTTTGCTTTTATATTAACTTCAAATGGAAAATTTACTCGGAATGCATTTCATGCAACTTCTGCATTATAAGGATATTATTTGATATTTTGTTGTTTGCAAGACACAATCATTTACTGATACATTTTACCAACGTAATATTCCCAAAAGAACTTGTATTTTCATAACTGATATTAACATAAACAGTGACAACAGTTTAACTGTGGCAAATAAGAAGTTTATAAGGGAAACACCAACAGAAATCAAATGTACCTATAGATATAACATAATATAAAAAAAGATCGTGTGTAATTTCATAAATATCCAAGTTTGTGTGACTAGTTTCATTAGTTAACTCCATTAGGAAGTACATGAAGAAACAAAAGTCTACTGTTAAGAAACTGTTTTGACACGTTTTATTTTTCTCACGAAAAGGAACATTTATGTTGTTATTTTACATAGTGAGTCATAATTAATATTATAACTAGTGCATCGTGCTCATTGTGAAAAACCTTAAAATTCAAACGGTGACACAAAACGTGCTAAAAATATTAACGCTCTATTGTTTTACGCAGTGTATATTCCAGCCGAGAACCTCAACTGTACTCGAGGATACCGAAAAGATGCTTCCAAACCAGCAGTTGTAAGATATCCTTGGTGGATGGAAGAGCTAACACTAATTTCGATTTGTCTTATTGCTTTATGATAAGCCACATGTTATCTTCCAGTTCTTGATAATTAAAGTATGTAGAACAAAAGTGAGAAAGCATCTGACTTCAATACCCAATTATCTTTTTTTTAGGGTTGGATATTTGAAAATGTCAATTGTGTTCAGTGCCCCTTTGGAAGTTAATTTGTGAAAACACCAATATGAACCTAGTAAAGCTGAATATGTTTAATTAACCTTACAAATGAGTTCAAAATAACTTTTCAGTTATAGTTAACACTTCTAACGAAACTTAAAATGGTGATTTATCAAATGTTTTTGTAGATCTGTTTGTTTACGAAAAAAACACAACAAAAAAGACAACTATTTAGAGTTGATCTTTATTAGTATTGTTTATATAGAAAAGTGGAAGAAATAAATCGCGTTTTATTTCTCATTTATCTTTATTTATTATTATTATTATTATTTTATTATTGTTTAGCGTTCTTTGTTGCTTCTGCAACGTGAATGAAAAAGCACGGGGCAAATGGAATGCCCTGAAAAACCGCGTCCTCGGGTCTTGTGGAGTTTTTGCCTGTATAAAGCTAGAAGACAAGGCGCTTGTAACTGAAAAGATCACCCCTCGTGAATTAGACATTTTGGAAGCTGTTTCAATGATCCCTGAGTGTGAAAAGGCCCCGACAAATAAGTTTAATAAAAGAGAAAATAATATGTTAAAGCAAAATCAAACAGAACCAACCATCTTGCAGACAATAAGTGAATATCACTCAGTAGAAAGGAAAACAGAAAGAGCGGAAAACGTGAGCAAGCCTGCTTCAGGTTTTGACAAAACTAAATCAAAGACACGCGTTAAGACAATCGTGAATGATGACAAACCTGAAGAGACATTAAAATCTGATTCACTGACAACGGTTCGTATGTTTAAAATTCTTTTACTTTGTAGTAGTCAGTATTATACAGCATCAGTATATAACCATTAATAACAAGGATGTGCTCTTTATATTAAACTTTCACTTCGTACAAGTTTATTTATACCTACACATATATATATATTGCACTGAGCAACTGAAATATAATGGAATTAATAGTTATAAAATTACTGTTATAAAATAATTACAACTATTCTCATATTTAATTTCTGTGAATATCTGACATCATATTACCTGTATCTGGTTCAAAATTCAATTGATTTCTCATTCATCTTACGTTTATGATTAATATTTGATAGAAATGAAATCATATTTTTAGAGTTAAAATCATTTCACTTTAATGTAATGTATACTAAGTCATACTGTGTGGCCAGTACCATATCGATGTTGCATGCTTACAATAAATATTGTTAAGAGCCTGAGGCATCCACAACTACTGAAAAGATGCATTCAGAGCGTTCAGAGTCATTTGAATACATGTAATTCTTCCAAAAGAGACCTATACATGTTCGATACTATTGAGGTCTGATAAGTCTGTACCCTAGTTAAACTGGTCAATCACCTCTTCTTCAATATTATGTGGGAAGACAATTATCATCCATTCAGCTGAAGTCAGAACCAAACGTAAACATATATGACAGCATATTATGTATCGTCTTAATGACATCTGGAAAACATAAAGGTCAGAGTGTCCATTCGTGATTTTTCATTACCACACATACTTCCACTACTGATATTAAAGTGAGTTATTTTGTGTCTTACTATAACTAAAATATACCTTGTCTCAGTAGTATTACCAAACCTCTTGTGTTTTAACCGTACATACACTGAAATGACGTTCTGTTGTAGCTACGAACATCTGATTCTGTTTTTAACAGTTATCACATAATTGCTGCGAATCGTTAGATCACGGTAACTTACTTAAATGTGGACTTTATTATTCTCAGTCCAGTACCAGTGTATTTGTACCATTTTGTTACAAGTGATTCCACCATATCTTGTTAATAACACTTTGAGACATTTTGCATCAGTGTTTTTTTTTATAGTCAGTCAACTTTCATTGGTCTGACAGACATTTAGTGAAATATCCAATTGTCTTCTTTTGGATTTTACTAAGATTATTGAATATTTTAAAGTACTATAAACTGTGTGATTTACTACAGTGTTACAACTATGATAAGACAGTTTGAAAACTCTTCCTCTTTATAGTCATTTGTAGTTCAGATTGCATAACTTTTCATGTTTAATTTATATAATACAATGAAATGAGGAAAATAACTAACATTTGTTTATAACAGTAGTTTTATCTTGTTTTAGCAAGTTAGTATTTGTGAACGTATAAAACATAAATATAAAACATTATTTAAAGCTATTGTCTGCTGCATATTACCTTTCTCGCTGTTTGGGACAATGCTTGAGATATATTTCGTAGTTTCGAGAAAACGTTTATCAGATATCTGAAATCAATTTCATTGTTTACAATTTTCTTGTAAACATTTATTTAGTTTTACTCAAATTATAGTAAAATGATTGCTACATAAAGAATAAATTATATATTTTAAAATGTTTATTAACTGATTATTGTTATTAAAACATTTTTTTTTCGATTGATGAGTGTTGTTGCCTCACTAATTATGATTTACATCTTCAGGCAGAAACACCACAAGAAGTGAAAGACGATGAACGTATCCAGATGGAGGTGTCAAACAACATCAGGCCTCCGTCTACTAGACTTGTTCACAATGTTAATAAAATTATTACTGTGAGACTTGGCAGTAAAACAGAACATTACCAGAGACACGTTTTTATTGCTATTGAAAATGTTGAAAACCGAAACAAATTTATTATTGGTAGAGCTGCGAAACCAACACCCATGTGCCAATTAAAACGTTGTCGAAGCGAACATAATCTTATTGGGCATGAAACTAAAATAATAATCATGTTAAATATGTTGACATCCCTCACAAGATTGTTTTACAAGAGCTCGAAACTGAAACCAAAACACAAAAATTAAATTACCCATGGGCTGCTCACAAGCATACCATATTATGAAGAATTACTCTACCTCATCTCATAAGTTACTATTTTTTACATTTTACTCAGTGATATAAATAAAAAATAAAACACACAAATGAAAAACAAAGAATATAATATTCACCTGGGTCTTCTCTTTTTTGCTGTAAACTGTCATGAAACTTAAGCTCACTTTTCTATTTACGAAAGGTATTGATAAATCAAAATGTTTTTTTTATGTAATTAAATAATACAACTACGAACAGAGAATAATAATACACGTGCTACTCAAGTAGCCTGGCATGGCCAAGCGCGTAAGGCGTGCGACTCGTAATCCGAGGGTCGCGGGTTTGCATCCCCGTCGCGCCAAACATGCTCGCCCTTTCAGCCGTGGGGGCGTTATTATGTACGGTCAATCCCACTACTCGTTGGTAAAAAAGTAGCCAAAGAGTTGGCGGTGGGTGGTGATGACTAGCTGCCTTCCCTCTAGTCTTACACTGCTGAATTAGGGACGGCTAGCACAGATAGCCCTCGAGTAGCTTTGTGCGAAATTCCAAAACAAACAAACAAGCTACTCAGGTGGAACCGTAATAATGGCTGGGTGACCAGAGCAGTTGAAAGAAACGATGAATTATCATGTTACTGTGCTATGATATTAGCCATTATCTATTTATAACTGTACGTTACTTTGACGGGTAAAACATATGGGTTTCTTTTTAATTATAACTGATGTGTAAAGTTCGCTTTAGAGATTTTAACTTCCATTTGAAAACAATACGCACCTCACTTCAGATATTTCCTTATTGCGATTTTAGGAGGATTTTGTGACAGTTTCATAGATGTAACTATTCAAATCACCAATGTATGTTTTATTTACATGACTTCTGGCGCAATTTTAAGTTGAACACAAATTTCACATATCATATTTAGTGGGAGTATTCGCGTACAGATGGCAGCAACGTAAGCTATTTTTGTTTTGTATTTTCAGGAGTGAAGTTCAGCGTAAACCTATACAATGGGCTTTGTGTGCTCTGCCCATCACAAATATTGAAACCCAGTTTCTTTGGAATTGTAAGTGCGCAAACATACCGCTGTACTTTTGGGGTTCGTTCAGAAAGTTCCAGAAGGAGTTTTTGTGATTGTTGTAGCACGAAGTTTTGCAATGAACTTTCTGTAATCTGCCCTCTCAAGAAATTGAACCCAGATATTTACACTGTAAATCCGTAAAATAAGCATCAACTGAAAGGTGAACATTCGAAGGAGAGCTAAGATCTATAGCAAATGTTCTGAATAATTTATTTAATTAATCCATCTAGAGATGATAAGATATTTTGCTATTCTGGTTTAATATTTAAAAAAAATACTTTGTTTAACTCGAATAAATGACTGCAAATTAGAAACACAGTAATGTATAAAAGACTTAATTAACATAAATAAGTACATAACATGATACAATACAACACAATATTTCTTCTTCGACCACATTGTTCGTTTTTAGTTATAAGTACTTAACATGCACTCTCTGCCTGGTGAATTTTGTGCAAAGTTACTAGAGGGTTATTACATTAGTTGTCCTTAATTTTAAAGTGATAAATTATATAGGACGGTAGGTAGTTAACACTATCCGTCACCAACTCTTAAGTTACTCTTTATCATTGAATATAAAGATTGATCATCAGATTTCTACACTCCAGTTTTCGGCAACTGGGTTCGTTCCTGTGACCGGTAGATAAGCTATGTCTCAAAAGTTACTTTTTTGACAAAACATCAGACACGTTTAAAATCTGTAACACAACTCGCATCGAAACAAAGTATATCATGTAAAACAATAATCAATTCAGATTAACATGGTTGTTTCAATATTTCGAAAAATACTTCTCACTTGCCTTGTCATTCTCTTAACAATGTTGCATTACTTAAGATAGATATATTTTACAAATTTAGAGAACAAGTAGGACTTGCGCAATACACATTCAACAATATACATCACATTCATCAAACAGAACAAATGTATATATTAAAACAAACGTGTAACGCTAAATCCACAACCTTCCAAATACGTAAAACAAACGCTTTGCAGGGAATAATAATTAATGTCAATCCGAAAAAATAAAATATGCGTCTTCCAGAGGAGCCATAAGTGGTAATGTCACCCAAATAAACAAAACAGGCGCTTTACAGCGGATCCATACGTAATTATACTTTAAATAAATAAAATAGGCGTTTTGCAGAGAGAACTTAAGTGATATCACTCTGAATTACATGGAAGTCGATTCTATATCTTATCTGACAAGAACTTCAAAATTTTATATTTAGTCTCAAAATTTCACTCTTCTCAGCTTATTTATGTTTTATTGAATATTGTTTGGTACCGGTAAGGATATATCTTACTAAGAGAGGCATCACTGGAAGTAGGATCCACACAGCTGTAGAAACACGTTTAAAATTTAATATTTATTTATAATTCTGAGACTAGAACGAGAGCGAAAACCATTAGAAACAGATATGAGTACTCAAGCCTACAAAGTCGCTCAACTGAAAGTACCAGTTGTGAGAAGGTAGAAGCTCCTAATGAGAACATATTTCTAGACTGGCATGACATTCCGAAACTAGCCTTCACAAACGAATTAGTACTAAATTTATTAGATTAGTGCACAGAAACAAAGTGATGATGTAGTTGTTTTTCTGTTCAGATTTTTTATTTGCATCATTATATATACGAGAGGTACATGGTCAGATGACAACAAAACTTAAAAATTATTCATTCTGGAACTTCATGGAAATATTGAATTCCAGACATACACCTCGAATAACATCTTCCACATCAGACATTTCTTTCTGAAATGTTATTTTTAACTGTTACGTATCACTAGGTCATTGGTTTCTTAAATCTCTTTATTTTTACTTGTTTTGTTTCTTTTTAATTTTACTTGACACAAATTTGTGAGAAAAAATACTTAGAACGGGAAGAATCTGGCAGATTCAGACCATAAAAAATAAAAATCCTTATCAGAAAATATTCTTGAACCATGAAAGCTAAGAAAAAGAACAAAAGTATTACAGGCGATATAACCTTTTGCAACAACAATAGAAACTCCCAACCTGATGAGTCCCAAAACTTTCACTCTAAATTTAGACACGTATTCACGACTCGTCTTATACGGTTTTTTACGATTTATACATGTGAAAAAATTGACATTTACTTTTCATTTACTTTTAACATCAATTATTTAGCTTTACTGTTTCTGCTGTAGAAAGGACGTGAATTTGGGCTAGGTCACTCAGATAATGTTGTTATTGTTTTTTAGCTTCCAATGGAGCTTATAACATGGTTAAGTCACAATTATTTTTGACAATAATTTTTTTCGTTTTCATTAATATACAAAAAAGTATAAATAATATGACCAAAGATTTAAGATAAATACAATTAATCCAAAATAGTAGTCGTTACTCTATAGTTTTTAAGCAGTTAACAAAACGATGCAATCGTAAATGACTGGCTGAGCTACACAGAATCTATTTTTAGATGAAACTCAAAAAGGATCTGAAATTTGTTATACTTTAATTATTTATTTGTAAAAACTTTTTAGACATTTTGACAACTCGAAATATTACAGTGAACTGAGCTACATAGTAACATTATCAAACATTTAATTTCTAATAACATTTAAACTCTTGGGGATAAGAATTGTTTTTAATCATGCTGGTACAGACTAGGTAAGACTGATGACTTGTAATATTTGATTTTGACTGGATTGGTTAAAAACGTGTGTTATTTTTCATCGGTGGCTTTAAATGAATGTTTCAGTGACCCAGCAATCATATTTGTATTGAAAATGAAAAGTCTACTTCAAAGATCAACAACTGAGAGTAACGTGCTAAAACAAGGAAGACATGTTGAAACACAAATATCAACAACTGATATTTGTATAAAAAATGAAGACATGTTGAAACACAAATATCAACAACTGAGAGTAACGTACTGAAACAAGGAAGACATGTTGAAACACAAATATCAACACCTTACAATATATTATGTAAACATCAAATAGCTCCTTCATCTTTCTAAATGTGGACTTCAAGTTGTGAGTGATGAATTTGTAAAGACACGAAGAAATTGGAATTTAGAGATACTTGCTAGAATTTCGTGGTTTAAAGTACAACTGTTTATGGGTTTATTTATTTTAGTTAAACTATTTTCACTCATAAGAACTTCTTTTCTTCTCGGAACACTTATATTAAAGAGAGCCCAGCATGGCCAAGTTGTTAAGGCACTTGACTCGTAATCCAAGGGTCGCGAATTCGAATCCCCGTCACACCAAAATGCTAGCCCTTTCAGACGTGAGGGCGTTATAAAGTTATGGTCAATCCCCCTATTCGTTTGTAAAAGAGCAGCCTAATAGTTGGCGGGGGTAGTGATGACTTACTGCCTTCCCTCTAGTCTTACATTGCTAAATTAGGGACGGCTAGTGCAGACAGTCCTCGTGAAGCTTTGCGCAAAATTCAAAACAAACCTGACATCAGAGATCTAAACTATTTATTCAAATGATTGTAATTTACTGTAATTTGCCCATCAGTAGTTTATATGTCATCAGTTGGCATTCAGTGTAATTTAATTTCTTTTATAATAATATGAATTATTCATTGCGTTGAGGCCCGGCATGGCCAAGCGCGTTAAGGAATGCGACTCGTAATCTGTGGGTCGCGGGTTCGCATCCCCGTCGCGCGAAACATGCTCGCCCTCCCAGCCGTGGGGGCGTTATAATGTGATGGTTAATCCCACTATTCGTTAATTAAAGAGTAGCCCAAGAGTTGGCGGTGGGTGGTGATGGCTAGCTGCCTTCCCTCTAGTCTTACACTGCTAAATTAGGGACGGCTAGCACAGATAGCCCTCGAGTAGCTTTGTGCGAAATTCCAAAACAATTCATTGCGTTGAAATGTGTTCTATCGTTGGGCAGATTTTACGTAATACAGGAAGTTTTCAGATTCTATAGTAGCCAAAACGTTCATGACATTTCTAGAATTCACCAATCACTATTCATGTTTCAAGAAGAAAAAACAACCTTTTATGTACAAAAATTAAAATATTAAAAAATAAAGTTATAATTCACAGTAATTGATTAGTTGTCACCGTACTTTTAGTTTTCATGATTTTGGTTGTAAAGTAAGGAAACAAGTGTCAAAAGTCACTTGTTGCTTTGTTGTTCTAGTACAAGTAACCACCTGTTCCTTTATTATTCTAATCACTCTTGGACTTCAGTAAAGAGAGGGTTCAGTAAGAAAAACACTTGGTGTTCTTTAACTTACCGTGAGAGTGGGAAAGGTCGAAATATCTAGTCTCATTTTTCGATCTCAGTTCAGGCTTAGTTGTTGGACCTGTTTTAACGTTCACTACTGTCTTGGCTTTTCTCCAGTCACAATCATGTCAGTGCAGATTTATTAGCTAATCTTACTGGTTTGGGGATCCTTATTATATTTATTTGTTCTTTGAACGTGTTTTAAACCAACCAATTGAAATTTCCAGAGGATCAAATTGTTCTATAAAACTTTTCCTTGTGATTGAAAGATTAGTCAATGTATTTAAACTTTTGATACTTTTAAATGCAAGTGAGCTTACAATAAAAAGTAAAGGAGCTACGTAAAGTTGGTAAAATGGGAGTCGGTGTGAAAGGGGAAATCGCACCGTCTTACATCCATATATGTACAAAACATATCTTTGTGATATCTCTGGTACAACCAAACAGCACCATTTTAACCATTCTGAAGAAACATGTCTCTGCTAGTGCTGTGTTGCTTTGGCATTTCTTTCCTTTTCTGGTGCTCTAGCTTTCGAAATAAGGAATAATACATTTTATTTATAACTTCTCCATAGTCGGTTCCAAATCCAGTTGGGTAAAGATGGTGTTTGTCATCAAAGCTGGCAACTTGGACACAAAAACATTATAAAACAAATATGGATAAGAATCACGTGGTATGTCAGAGAGTTAGGATATCCCCCTCTAGTCGATGCTGCCCCCTATTTCCCAGGCGAGTTTTTAAAATAAACGGACACCGCTGAACCGAAAGTGGTTAAAGAAGAGATCTGGAAACTAAGGATAGTAACATGGAATATCGACAGAATGACTGGTAGAAGCAGAGAACCAACAGATGTACTAGAAAGAAGAAAGGTAAAGATTACGTGTATTAAAGACACGAAATGGAAAGGACAGAGTACAAAAAACATAAGTGAAAGCTAAGAGCTGTTACACTCGGGATGATCAAAAGGTAAGAGCAATTTTGGAATTGAACTAGATAGTAATTTAAGATGGAAGTGGTCGAGTTGAGAAAACGTCGGATTGATTCATGCGCGTGAAGGTGGCAACTGAGAATTGGTTGAAGAACTTAGTGTCTGGTTATGGTCTGCAGATAGAATGCTCCGTCGATAAGTTGAAGAAAAACTACAGGATATAATTGTAGGGATGCCAGAAAGTGGAATGTTGACGGTGGGAGCATACCTGGATAAGATAAAAAGTGGAACACACGAGAAGAGAATATGTGGAATAAAAAACGTGTAAGGAGAGATATTACTAAAAATGACAGGATTCTGAATGAGAGTGATACCTTATCACTTACAGAAGGTACCAGTACCAGACTCAGATTGGTTACATCATAGTCCGAATGGAGGACAGAAAAAAAACGTTAAATGTTAAGTGATACCAGGAGTAACAGTATCCTACCAACATTGAATGTACATAATGAAGAATAAGAATTAAGAAAAGAGGAAAGAAGTCGAGAATATTAAGGTGTGGAAGGAGTAATGAAGAGATATACAGAAAGAGCCGAAAAAAAACCGAACCAAACAGCTTGATGTATGGTGGTGGAACGAAAATGAACAGCAAACTATCAAGTAGAAAAAAAGCCTTCAAGGAACAGAAGATGACGAATGATGGCTATTCAAGAATGGCGTACAAAAGGCAAAATGGAGGGAAGAGGCTGGTGGTAATGGCGAAGAATGAGATAATTAAAAGTTTGTATGACAACATAGATATCAAAATGGGAAGGAAATTATAATGGATTTAACTTTATATTTTTAATTTAAGACCTACGCTTGTTTCAGTATAGTTTTCTTTTTTGCATGTGACGTATATTGATGGGTGTGGATTGCGCAAGACCTGGATGTTCATTAATTTTTTACAATATTCTTTAGAATAAGCATCAACGATATTTGTTTCACGAAAACACTAGCTCATTTTCAAACATTCAGGAATCTCGTGTTAATCGTATAATAGCAGCTAACCGAGAGATAGCAGAAAATTATTCTTGGTCAGCTACAGTCAGTATACAATAAGCCTCGGCAGCTATAATTGTGATTAACGCTTGTTAACTGGAAAACTACAGAAGCTGATCAGGAACGTTTACAGATTTCGAACATTAGAAACTGTTTAACTTCAGTAAATTTCGCACGTTAGAATTTCTAAAAGTACGTTAAATATTGCCACTGATGAAACATACGTGTGCTTCAAACTTCGCCCCCGTCGCATCAAACATGCTCGCCCTTTCAGCTGTGGGGACTTTATAACGTGGCCCTCAGTCCCACTATTTTTTGGTGAAAAGTAGTCCAAGAGTTGACGACGGGTGGTGATGACTATTTGCCTTCCTTCTCGTCTTACACTGCTAAATTAGTGACGGTTAGTGCAGATATCCCTGGTGTAGCTATGTGCAAAATTAAAACAAAACCAACAAAAAACAACCAGCTTCAATCTCAGCTTGCCGTCAAGAGAAGTGTACAGGTGTATCAACAAAGAGTTTATTCGTTCTTTATGAACGTCGATAAAAGATTCAGTTCTAGACCAGATATAAAACTCAGTATTCTTTATAAGTTTGTAAAACTATTGTATGTAAATCATCATTTGTAATTACTATTAATAATAACCGTGTAGTTTTGTGCGAAATTCAAAAACAAACAATACATCATAATTTTGAAGAAATAGCCAACGGATAGTAATTATGCACGTGAAATCATGGTATATATAAGCAAAAAAACAAAACAAAAAAACAACTTCGTCTAACGGTGTTAACATAAACGTTTATACTGGATTTTGTTTACCATATATGGATTACCAGTAATTTGTTTTCATTTTCTAAATGAAATCTGTAGTAGAAATATTGTTTCTCTGTTCACTGTTCCACCTTCTAAGTTAACAAAAGTGTCATAGAACTACCCTGATTTATTTGTCCGAGCATCGGTGTCAAGTATTTGTAATCGAACAGCTGCTTTGACCCCATTCCTGCACAGTTGACCAGAACATCAAACTGCTCAGCTTGCTGTAATTAAAAGTAATTAATTTCGTCAACTAGTAAAACATTATTCATCCATAAATGTACAGAGTTAAAAATAGCTTAGGATGATAATACAGTTAATCCTAGGATTAAAAAACAACTCACCGAATTATCATGGTGACATTTAGAAGCTGAATATTGAGTAACATATCGTTGGTTGGTTGGTTTAATCCAACATTTGTCGCTTGTAAGGTGTCTTAATTATCTGCTGTTTAATCTCTATTCAGAGGAAGTTTCCCAACATCCGAGGCAGCATGGACAAGAAGGACTATCGCCTGATTTTCCTTTACAACTTGGACGAAAAGCTACCGAAACTACATAGGAGCATCAATCAGACATTCAGCCATGGATCTGTTACTGAATGCACAATTCGGCATTGGTTCCAAAGGCTTCGACACGAAGATAAAAGTCTTGAAGACCACGAAGGTTGTGGAAGGAAGCCATTCTTAGATAAAACACATTAAGGGAAGCAGTTGAGACAGACCCTTGCACAACAGTACGTGAGCTTGCAGAAAAGCTAGACACAAGCAAATCAAACATTGTCAACTATCTTAGCACGATTGGAAAGACGAAATGTTGGATAAGTGGGTTACGCACAAACTAACTGAAAGCCAACAAAATCAGTATTATAAGACCTGTTGAGAATGACGTTCCAAAATTGAACGAATTGGTAATCGAGGTTCTGCCTCATCCACCTTATTCCCAGACCTTCACCCTACATAATTTAATTTTTTCAAGCACTTTGACAATTTTGAACAATAAATGCTTTAAAACCAAACAGCTGCAGAAGAAGCTTTCAGGAAGTTCATTGGCCATAGAGACTCTGAATTGTACAGCAGGGACATAAACAACATCGTTACACGTTGACAAAATGTGTTGAAGCAAATCGCTGTCACTTTGATTAAAGCATGTTTTACAACAATGGTTTATACTTTTTCAAACATCGCAATTTAAAACGACATTTATTTCCGTACAACCAAATATAATACATTTATTCGTAGGATATAAAATACTAACAGTTATAATACAGTTATTCCTAGGCTGTAAAATAATTAATAGTTATTATAAGGGTTCTTGTAAAATAAAAGATAAATAATGGCGACAATCATGATGCGCTAAAACAAGTAGATCCAAGAAGTCTTAATAAAACTGGAATAGAAACCCTTATTACCCGAGCTCTTTTGAGAGATAAAAAATAATTTTATTCTGCACTTACTTTTCTTTGTAATAACTCTTGTTATCTAAACTGATTTATATAACATATCTTTATTAATCACTCTCCAGGTGTTATCTATACTTGATTTACATAAGCATGTCTTTATTAATCACTCTCCAGGTGTTATCTATACTTGATTTATATAACATATCTTTATTAATCACTCTCCAGGTGTTATCTATGCTTGATTTATATAAACATATCTTTATTAATCACTCTCCAGGTGTTATCTATACTTTTTTTTACTTAAACACCTAAACACAGTTTATAACAACACACACATATTTTATCCAAAGTTAAAATACCACCAACATCTTTTCATATACAGATAAGACATCTGCCACATAGCACGGGAAATGAGACGCTTACAACTCTACACAGTGAAATAAACACTTCCCGGAAAGTTCGATGACCTGTATGACGTTACTAAACTAAATCTTTATATATAACTCGTTCAATTATACAAGGCATTCCCAGATTACCCGAGAAGAAATAAGGTCCACCTCTCGTAAACGCTCGGGTTATAAAGGTTTCTATTTCAGTTTTACTGGCTATAATACGTTATCCCCATGATAAAAAAAATAACTAATAGTTATAACACAGATATTCCTGAGATAAAAATACAGTAAACTCTCGTTGTAACGAAGTCGTAGGAACCAAAGAGAATTGTTCGTTACAAAAAAAGTTCGTTAAAAAGGATTTTTTTTCATTCACTAGCCAAGTCTGATAATGATAGGCCCTATAACTGACGGCTGGTGCAGTACCGGTAATTGGATTAAAGACTCAGAAGTCACACGTGTGTAAACACTTAAAACACATTTAATGAAATTCAAAAGGACAATTAACAGCACTTGTAAAAAAAAAAGCATGTAAAAAAAATAACATTCATAATATAGACATATGTAATTATAATGTACAGGATACAAACACCAGCAAGAACGTCTAACTGGAGTCACTTGAAATATTGCTCAATGCTTTTTTGCGAACTGCTGTCCCTCTGACACTTGGTCACAAAACGCTCCATCATGTTTACTTGAGAGATAAACTGTCCTGCGTTAGCCTGGTGTTCAAGATATCTCTGAAGTTGCAGGCACATCTCACGAACTGCAGAATGTGTTGGGATGGGGGGTTCCTCATTGTCGTCATCTTCACTTTCACTGTCATTTTCTGGTGTCTGTTTATTTTGCACCATGGCCACAATATCACTGTCTGTCAGGGGCGCGCTAGTGATCAGATCATTATCAGCAGTCTCGTAGTCCTCTGCTGTGCCATCCACCGTAAACCCAGTGTCATTCAGCCGTGTCAAGAGCTGGTCCAATGGTATGTCATCCTCGGGGTCCTCACTGTTTTCTGCTGGCTCTGGAGAGGAGAAGCCACAAGTTCTGAAACAATTGGCTATGGTTGATTGCTTTA
Organism: Tachypleus tridentatus; assembly: GCF_004210375.1. Lineage (NCBI taxonomy): Eukaryota > Metazoa > Arthropoda > Merostomata > Xiphosura > Limulidae > Tachypleus > Tachypleus tridentatus. The sequence goes on along the minus strand of NW_027467782.1, from coordinate 20,935,187 downwards.
CCAATGACCAGGCAGAGCGTAGCAGTCGCATGGCTTCAAGCACAGTCACAGTGAAAACACTTTTATTGTCTATTGAATCAATAAGACGCTGTAGCAGTAGGGTGCGGTAATGATGTTTTAGATTGGCGATGATGCCTTGGTCCATGGGCTGTGTCTTGCTTGTGGTATTGGGAGGCAGGAACACCAGCTTGATGGCTTTAAGTCCAGTGGGGTTGGAGTGGGCGGGGCAGTTGTTAATTATCATAAGGACCTTTCTTTTCTGCAGCACAAACTTTCGGTCAAGTTCTCTCAGCCACTCGGTGAATAGATCTGATGTCATCCAAGCTCGCTTGTTGGCTTTGTATGGTGTTGGCAGGGTTTTGACATCTTTGAAGCAACGCGGTTTTGCTGCCTTTCCTAAAAAAAAAAAAAAAAAGAAAGAAAATGTACATGGTTAATGTCTTGAAATTAAAAATGAAACATTTACATGTCAATAATCTGAAGAAAATCATAAAATAACAACTTCTATAGAAAACACAGGAAAATATTTTTACCTGCTTTTGACACTCACCTATGACAAGTAAAGGAAGTTTCTCGGTGCCGTCCATATTGGCGCATACCAAAACAGACAGCCGCTCCTTCGCTCGCTTCCCGCCGTGACAGGAGTCTCCCTTGATAACAAGAGACTTGTCTGGCAGAAGTTTAAAGAATAAGCCAGACTCATCTGCGTTGAAGACATCCCGTGGGCTGTAGTTTTCTAGCGGGCGTGGCAGTGTTGTTGATGTCCACTGGTTTGTTTGCTCTGGTTCTACACTACCAGACTCACCACAGATCGTACGAAATTGAATGTCGTGTCTTTTTTTGAATCGGATTAACCACCCATCACTCATGCAAAAGTCAGTGATTCCCATTTGATCAGCAAGTTTTTTTTGCCTTTGCTTGCATAACAGGTCCAGACATAGGAACATTCTCTGATCTAGAATTTTTGAACCACAGAAGCAATGCCGCTTCTAGGTCAGAATGTTTTGCAGTTCGCATGCGTTTTCTATTGGGACAAAAGTTGTCTCCAGAAGACAATATGGCCTCTTTATTTTTCAACCATGTTGACAAAGTGTTCAGAGGCACATCAAATGCTTTTGCTATTTCTGTTTTTGTTTTAACTTTTTTTTCAACTTCTTCTATTGCTGCAATTTTAGTTTCTATCGATACAAGCTTGCGCTTCGCCATGATCAGTAATTAATGATCTGTTTAAGTTGATTGTGATTAGCCTTTTATAGGCCGCAGCATGCAGGCTGCCCAGGCATAATCTACTTAAGCCATAATCTGAAAATTTTATATCTAAGCTAATTTTTGCTGGGAGGGCGGGTGAGTTGGGGCGGGCAGGGGTTTAAAGTGTTATTGACCATAATTGTTGTAAAAACATTGCTAGGCTAATCTACTACCCCATCTGCAGTCCGCTATTTCTCAAGTGTAAGATTTTGATGGTAGCACCACACATTGTTGCGCGGAGACTGACTAATTGCACTTGCTAGCGGCGTAGCGGGTGGTCGGCAGCGGTGACAATTAATTTAGAGAAGAAGAGAAAAATAAATATCTTCGTACCTGGTTCGATACAAAGGATGTAATATTGATGCTTTTCACACCCTAGGGACTATAATTATACATCGTTACAAGCCGACACTTCGATACATGCAGTTCGGTTCAAGGGGCTTTTGTTACTATGTGTTTATATGGACAGTTGGCCGGACCAGTCAACAACTTCGATACAAGTGATATATTCGGTTCTAGCTACTTCGAAACAATGAGAGTTTACTGTAGTTAAAATGCAGCAATTCCTTATATAAAAATAATTATCTATTGTACAGTTATTGTTAGGATAAAAATAATGAATAGTTCTAATTTTGAAGAATGCCTTAAAGTATAATATGTAAAAGAATGGAACAGTTTTTAATAGTAACATTCATCTAATTAATGTGATTAATTATTCTGTTTTTGTAGCTTTTGTGTTAAGATTTAAAAAAAAAATATTTTTCTCGTTCTTGTTATAGTGATAAGTCAGTGGTAATAATTCTAAATATTCTGAAGTGGATAGGGAGAGTGTTTATAATCTAGTTTTGTAGGTGTCTGCAACTTTCTAAAATACAATCTATTTCCATTTTCTATTATGAATTATAAGTTGAATAGCGATGATTGACATTACACGTAAGTTACTTTTATTGATTTCTTCTAAAAACATCTTCAGTTTTTGCTTGAATTGGTAAGTATAACTGCACTCACCTGTGCGTTTGCTGTTCATAGTGTTGAAATAATAATCAGTGATGTCGAGAAACCCACTTGTTGAGAAATTTATACGCTCTTCTATGTAAATTATTTTCTCAACCCAAACGAGCCGTTTTTTGCATATAAATAGTGTTGAAATGTATTTCTATTTTCTGAGTGCCTCTGTTGAAGCCGTCTGGCGGTGGGACCAATGCAATCAAGTTTGCATAACGAATAAAAATACACTAAAATAACAATATAAAAATGAAATTAAAAAAAAAACTTTAAAGAAATTATCCACAGGTACAGCTTAACGTAATCTTTAAAACCACAAAGCAAACTAAGATTCATATTTTCTCTTAAAGTTTTCCTCCAGAGAGAACTATTACTAATTTACACCAATAGATGGCATTAAAGCATGAATATGTTATATTTCAATCAGTCGGATGATCCAGTTTAAAATCGAGCCTATGTACAGTACTATCTCTATTGCATTGATAAAATCTCACGTGACACGCATATAACTAACTCTTCCTATTAGAACTCGCTTGCTATTTCGAATTCTACTCAACAATTGGTCAAGCTAATATTTAGGAACGCATACAAGCCAATTATAGTATCCCATAACAAGTTAACTAATTTTCTGGAATGGAAACAAGCCAATCATAACACCCACAGAAATATAAAACTAGTAACAATAAAAGTAATTGCCACTAATAAACATGAAGATCAGCAATCTGACTGTGTTGTTTATTAGTGATCTACAGAGAACTGTACAGTAATATGTTCTTGTATTCTTGGTTTCATAACGTTATGATCTGTATTATCTGAAGTATGAGTTTCGGTTTTATGTATTTTGTAGTTTGTGTTGTTCTTTACAATAGATATACTTTATCTGCAAAATAAATATTATATCGTCAAGCTAAAGTTATGTTATTGAATTACAAATTATCTTAGCTGAGTACATAAAAAAGAGAAACTAACGCCTCATATTATTTTCTGATATTTAGTTCAGCGATACATGAGCCTACATAACTTCATCAGCACACAAGATACTGTATAGTCAGTCACTTTGAATATAATAAACTTATATTTTCAGATGGACCTTATAATATAAATTGAAAATGTCTCAAATGAAGAAAGTTAGTGTAAAATTCTTTGCTCATAAAAGGTATGTTGCCCGGTTATCAACAGAGTTTGTTACCATGTAGAAAACGAAGCCTATGTTTAATTCCTTCTTAGTTGTATTGACACACGCTTTTTAGCTTTAGAGTTATTGTGCAATAAAAATAATTATTTTTATTATTGCATACATATTTACGTCTGTAAAAATGTCATCTTTGTATGCATAGTGAGAACACGGTGATTGGTGATATCATTTTCATTTTACATATTCAAGAAATACTATCACCTTTAGGAAAGGCCACATTCTACACAGAATTAAGTAAACTAACCTGCCATAATATACTTATAGATCACTGGAAACTAACACTATTATAGATAAACGTGAAAAAGTTCAATTTTCAAGAGAAATATAAATCTGGACTTGACAAACAATACATAATTAGGCATGTAATAAGTTGTTTTATAAACGATAACTTTAACTATAGCAGTCATGTGTCCCTACTCTAACAGCCTAAGAAACGCTCCAGGAGACACGAAACAATTACATGCATGTCTTATTTAGAACATTTAGTTGGTAAATAAAGTTTCTTGGTCTGGCATGGCTAGGTGGTTAAGGCGTTCGGCTCGTAATCTGAAGGTCGCGGGTTCGAATACCCATTACACCAAACATGCTGATACTTATTAAACTTCGATTTTAGGGCCCGGCATGGCCAAGCGCGTTAAGGCGTGCGACTCATAATCTGAAATCGCGGGTTTGCATCCCCGTCTCGCCAAACATGCTCGCCCTTTCAGTCGTGGGGGCGTTATAATGAGACTGGTCAATCCCATTATTCGTTGGTAAAAGAGTAACACAAGAGTTGGCGGTGGGTGGTGATGACTAGCTGCCTTCCCTCTAGTCTTACACTGCTAAATTAGTGACGGCTAGCACAGATAGCCCTCGAGTAGCTTTGTGCGAAATTCAAAAACAAACAAACAAACCAAACATGCTCGCCCTTTAAACCATGGAGGCGTTATAATATGACGGTCAATCCCACTATCTGTTGGTAATAGAGTAGCCCACTAACTTGGCAGTGGGTGATGATGACTAGCTGCCTTCTATATAGTCTTAAACTGCTACATTAGGGACGACAAGCACAGGTAGATTGCGCGAAGGTCAGAAACAAACAAGCCAAGTTTCCAGGAAAAGCTCCGCTGACGTCACTGAACCAAATAAGTTCAAAACGGATCGAAATTTGCAATTTTTTGTGATTATTTTTAATTAAAAATATTATTATTTATTATAATACAACGAAATAACTACAGAATATTGAAAGTATTTATAAACTATTTTCTTAATGTATTTTTTTATATTTTTTATATTACATGATGAAAACTAACATAAATCCAAACTGTTTGTGAGGTTAAACTGTGTAACTTTGTAAAATATATCAGAATAAACAATACAGCTATTTGTGTTGTGATGCAATATTGTAAACTCTGATAAAGTAAAAAAGCAATTATTTTTAAAATTATATTTACACTAAAAATACTTGCATTTATAAACAACAACAAACATTCGTAACCTAAAGATTGATTCATAATATAAACATATAAAAATATAACTTGTTTGAAGACATGCACAACAACAAAAGGAAATCACAAGGCCGGTGATGCTTTACATCTTAAATAAAACTAGACATATATATCGAAACGCAGTTTAAAAACACCTTCTAGAATCTGTTTGTCACCGATAAAACTTGCCATAAGAAGCATATACGTCTCTGCTAAATTACTTGTTCAATTACTTATCAGACGGTGAGCCTTTCTGACTAATGCATCACCAGCAGTCATTATTCAGAATATCGTTTCATAAGGTATGTTATTCAAATAGCTTATTTTGATGTCAGATATGTCTTCATGGGAAGAGTAATAGGATTTGCACTTCCAATGACTTCCAAATATATGGTAGGGTGCATTCTTTAAATATTCCTTCAGCTCCTCTAAAGAATTACTATTTTGTGCATTATGGCGAACAGCTCCATGAGCACATTTTAAAATCTCAATATTCTGTTTTTTGCTCAAGTGTTTGCAGTTTTTTGCACTTTTTCCTGCTATTTGGAATAAAGTGTTTGTATATAGTCTTATAGCATGATTTGTGTACTCTATTTTATCTACACTCCTGTCAAAAGACATACAGTCCATATTTTTTCTATGTACTACACTCCTGTCATAAGACATACAGTCCATATTTTTTCTATGTACTACACTCCTGTCATAAGACATACAGTCCATATTTTTTCTATGTACCACACTCCTGTCATAAGACATACAATCCATATTTTTTCTATGTACAGATAAATCACCACCATTAATCATTTTCTTATATCGGAGCTTATGCATCTCTTCTGACTTTTGAAATCCTTTTACAATTATGTCAGATTTCATTGTACTAGAAGACTTCTTCCAGTTTCTGTAACAAGTATGCTTGATCTCACCTCCTTTCCTTGCTTGTACATACACAATAAAATTTATTTCTTACATCTGAGAACAATAGTTTTTTTATTATAATTTCTCAGTTCAAGCGTCTTTCGCACTACAGAAAACAATAAACTTTGCAATCATTACTGTTAGTAAAACGTTTTTCCACCTAACAATGTTACTTCAGTTCATGACGTCATTCAAACAAGAAACTTTATGCGCATAGTAACACTGATATTTCACTTAGAAACAATATAGAAAGTGGCTTACAAAGAGTACAGTGCAGAGAGATTTCAATGGCTAATTACACTCAATTATTTTATATTTTCGGTAGTTTCCTGCTTGTTTCAGGTATTAAATTCATCTACGAAACTGAACGTGGTTCTACTCTTACATTAATATGTTCAAACCAAGCTCATAAAAGAGAGAGAGAAGAACCAGTTATTTGGTACTCAAATCACAATGAACGAGTTATTAATAGTGAGAGAACGCAAATAAAATGCGGTGGCAAATTAGTGCTAACCAACATCCAGTTTGAAGACGCGGAATTTACACATGCAAAAATTGTGAAGGTGATTACAAACATGTCAGAGGTAAACTCAAAGTTTTTTGTAGACCATACTTTTATTTATTAAATGATAGTAATTTAACAGAAATAACATCTAAATTGATATCGTCCATTTTGCTTTTAAATTTCTTTCAGCCATAACCTTTTCGTTTGATATTTCACCATGTGTATTGATTATAAAAATAATTACCTGTGTATACGTAAGATTACACTATGTAAGAAAATTTTTACCTTTTCTTGTTCCTGGGCACAAAATGTTTTTTCCTAATTGCTTATGCCTAAAGTAAATGGAAAAGGCCTATTGTCTTCAAACTTTGCTTTTGTGACTTGGAAGCGTATGACGAAAACACGATGTGAGAATATATTTGGGGGCTGATAAGTGAAAGGGATTTACAGTCGCAAATCTCGAAAAAGTACTAATTTCTAAGTATTTTTTATAGCTTTAGTATAAATACATATAAATCTTGATTCATATGTTGTTTTATTCAGACCTTATGTTAGTGAAAATGTGCAAATTTGCTCGTTTCAATATGTGTATTGACTACAAAATTATTTATATTGCTCATGTATACGTAAGATTATGATGACAATAGTATCATTATTAACTTAATTATTTCACAATGAAAAGTTTATATCAACGTATTATGTTTTAATAAACAACCAAGCCGGATGTTCATACAAATAAAAATGAAAATTAATTCTGTCATTAATTACACTGGTCAACAAAATTTTTGTTGCATTTATATCAAACAATTGGTATTACATAATTTCTTGCCCTGATTTCAGATCTGACGTTAGTTTTTTCCTCAGTGCTCTACTTTTTTTGCAATCAAGGTATTTGAAAATCTCAAAATTTCGTCATCATCACATTGACGTCGTAGTCTATCATGAAAATATGTGATAAAATATGTTATAAAACTCTTTAATATAGCTGGGCAAATAAAAAAGAAAATGCAAGATAGTATAAATGTATTCAAGTTATTTATATTAATTCAATTTATTTATATAAAACTGATTAGTAGATAAGACATTTGCTACTATGAGGAGGGAAAGCTCAATTGCAGTCTACTCAGGCATGAACTTGTAGCTCTTGCGTTTGTGGACTGTCTCAGGGCATTCTCGTTTAATGCTCCAGCAGTAATCTGCCATCATATGTTTGTCCCATCTCCCTTGGTAACGCTCTTCCATGGTCTTGAGGTCCTGATGGAACCGCTCGCCTTGCTCGTCACTTATAGCTCCTGGGTTCTCAGGGAATCTATCAAGATGACTGTACAGGTAATGGAGTTTGACACTCATGTTACATCCAAGGTCGCGAAAAGCTGACAACATATTCGTTACAAGGGTTTCATAGTTGTCAGCTTTTTTTATTACCGAGAAAGTTTGCCATCACCGCCACAAATGAAAGCCATGCAGTCCTTTCCTTGTCGTTCATCTTTCTGGCAAATTCTTGATCACGCACAAGTGCACGAATCTGTGGTCCATCAAAACACCTGTCTTGATCTTCTCGAAGGACAAACCAGGGAGCACAGAAAATATGTGTTGGAAGCATTCACCGTCAGTATTCAACGCCTTCATAAACTTTATATGCAAAACGGCTCGTTTGGGTTGAGAAAATATTTTACACAAACTGTTTCATCAAGCCCAGCATGATATGGAGAGGAGGAAATATGATCTTTTCCTCAAATGACAGACAATTGGATCGTTGACAATATTTGGCATACCTGCCTTCAGAGTCTCACGTATGGGCCACTCCTTCTGGTTCCAGTGCTTTTCTCGAGCTCGGCTGTCCCACATGCAAAGATAGCAGGGGTACTTTGTAAATCCTCTTTGTTGACCTAGGAGGAAAGTAACCATTTTGAGGTCCACACAAATTGTCCAGTTGTGCTCGTGGTATTTTAGTAGGTCAGTCACAGTCTTAATGACATTATATTCCTCTCGTAAATACACAGAGTGTCCAATTGGAACAGCTGCATAGACATTGTCATTATGAAGTAGAACGCACTTCAAACTTTGCTTAGAACAATCTAGAAATAATCGCCAGTCATTTGGATGGTATACTGGCATCCCTAATTCCTGGAGAAGACCTGAGATATTATGACAATAAACAAACATATTCTCCTCTGTAAAATATGGCACAAAAGCCTGCTCCCGATTTCGGAAGTATGACACTTTAGTTGTATGGCTCAGCTGATTCTTTTCTTGCATCCTGGAAGCTAACACTTCAGCTGCATTTTTGGAGAGACCCAAATCACGCACAAGGTCATTCAACTCTGGCTGGCTAAACTGTTGAGGAGTTAATGACTGTGGGGTCTCATAAGAAGGATCGCCAGATTCTGAAAGTATTTCTTGAGTTTCATCAGCAGTCTCTTGCTCTTGGTCACTACCCACATCTTCAGATGGAAGAAATCCTTTCTGGGATTGGGAGCTCATCAGAGTGCAGAGTAGGTCGGATTGCTGAGGGATACTAGGATATGATTTTGTGTCTGTTTTTCTTGCCAATGCCCTTTGTATTGACCAGACAAAAATAGCAGTCAGTTGTGTGGTCCATCGGTTCTCGCCATCATGGGAATTCCGAAAGGTAAACCCTTACGTTTCCTTTTGTCCAGTCACGCAGCATTTCCTCGCATATGACACACAATATGTGGGGCCCATTTCTTGTCTTGGTCACCAAGAGCAACAAAGTACGCTTTATAAGCACGCCTCAGAAATGATGTTATATTACGCCTTTGATGAATAAGCGTGAAGCATCCACAAATATAACAGAAAGCGTCCGGCTTGTTCTCACATTGACGTCTCCTTGTAGCCATGATCAGCTGAAACAAAATCTAAACAATTTTAATATCTCTGTTGATAACATAAACATGTAAGTAATTAACACGTTTTGCGATGGGACCCACCGGTGTCCCACTATTGTCTTACCTAACTCAGAATATAGCTTTGAAGCTGACAGATGTTAGTTGCCGGTTTGCCAAAAATCTTGTAAATTAAAAGTATCATCTTCAAATTATAATACATAAAACATTTGAAATATAGAACAAGATTTATTGAAGTTTATTAATATAGATATAAAAGTGTTTCTTTATATTGAAGTTTATTTTAATAAAAGTGTGTTTGCTCTTGTATTACAAGGAATTATTTGGTTTATCGTCTAATGATGTTAGATTCTCTGTTTAGTATTTAAATGTTACATGTAGTATATTTATTTGAGTTGCACTGTTAAATTTAAAAACGTGAGATTGTATTTCTTTGTGTTACATAAATGTTGTTTTGAGTTTCGGGCTTGTTTCTTTGACGTAAAATACGTGGAAGTTGCCATAAAGTATTTTATAAATGATATTAGTATTGTATTTGCTTTATTTTTTTACAAGAATTTAAGTAAAACTCACAACTGGGTGAGTATCGTGTTGTTGACTGAGGTTTCTCTATATCACCGTTATCTCAAATCTCCTTCCTCATTGCTTTATAACCTAGAAACGTCGAACTATATATGAATTCTGTAATAAAAAGTTTTAAATTACCCATTGTAGAATGTATGCAAAATTTATTAGCTTCAAGTTGGTTCCTCAGAAATATAAATGCATGGAATAGATTATTACAACATTGTTAAAAGTACTTACAAGGAATTATTACTTCAGAGATAACATGAAATCAGTTTTTCTTAATTTTAATGAGAGGAAATGTCGATGTTGGAGTGTGGTATGAATAAGTATTGGTAAACATATCCACATATAATTACTTTAAATGTTACTATCAATACTCCACTCTTTGTTCGTCCATATACTAATACATCTAATCAGGACTTCAGTAATGGGTGATATTGCCCAACTCCAAGGTGCTAAGTGGGTCGGCAGATTATTTGAAGATGTTGATATTGACAGCTGTAACATACTCTTGGAAGATGCATCACATTCCATCAGGTGATGCTAAAGATGCCTTGAAAAGAGTTATTTTAGGGTAGTGATGAAGACGAACGCGTAATCTTATCGGTACTCCTGTAATTAACATACAGTATTAATGAAAGACTGCCACGGACGTTCATAGCAATAATACTTTACAGTTTATAGGGATTAGAAGCCATACCAAGACAGTTTTGAATAAGCAACCTGGCATATAATGTGACTCAGTCTGATATAAAGTCACGGTAGAACAGAATTTATCAGAACAACTTTATGACATAGCTTAACATTTCGTAAATGGTGTGATGTAACCGAAAATTCGTTACTTTTGGGAAAGGTATGTAACAGACCTTTCCAATGTAAATCTTTGTATGCCCACATAATGAAAATATATTCAAATGAGAATTTTAATTTTTAGAAACAAAGATGTTTATTGTACTTAAGATCATCGAAAAAATAATTTCGGTTCGAAGACCTGCAACAAGTCGTACGAACAGAAATGCCAGAGATAAAAACCGTTGAAGTGTCCCAGACGACAGTACGCAGAAAAAAAAAAAAAATCTCAACCTGGGAACGAGATCACCCGCTGAATAATTCAATAGATATGCATGTTATTGTACACACAGATATACCAGTCACGTGACTGATGTAGTAACTATTGATTTCTTTGTGATCAGAGACGAGATGGATTATAGAAAATCTGTGGAGAGAAGTGGTGAGGTTCCAAAGTTATTTTGATATAATGAACTCAACTTCGGTATACTGAAGAAAAATCTTATAAACTGTAAAGACACAAACTGTTTTTTGAGAACGTATTCTGAATAAACAATACTTTAAATTTACAGCAAAAGGTGTTAGATCCAAATATTGTTTATCTTGATAAATCCACAAAAAATAAAGTATTTGCTTTTGTATTAAGTTCAAATGAAAACTTTACTCGGAATGCATTTCATGCAACTTCTGCATATAAATATCTTATTTGATATTTTGTTGTTTGCAAGACACAATCATACACTGATACATTTTATCAACGTAATATTCCCAAAAGAACCTGTATTTTCATAACTGATATTAACATAAACAATGACAACAGTTTCACGTTTAACTGTGACAAATAAGTATTTTACAAAGGAAACACCAACAGAAATCAAATGTACCAATAAAAAAAAAGATCGTGTGTAATTTCACAAATATCCAAGTTTGTGTGATTAGTTTCATTAGCTAACTTAATCAGGAAGTACATTAAGAAACAAAAGTCTACTGTTAAGAAACTGTTTTGACACGTTTTATTTTTCTCACGAAAAGTAATATTAATGTTGTTATTTTACAACATTATTTATTTTTAATATTATAACTTGTGTGTCATGCTCATTGTGAAAATCCTTAAAATTCTGACGGTGACACAAAACGTGCTGATAAAAATATTAACTCTCTGTTGTTTTCCCCAGTGTATATTCCAGCCGAGAATCTCAACTGTACTCGAGGATACCAAAGAGATGTTAACAGGTGTTGTAAGTATATATGATACTCAATTACTTTAAACTGTTCACATTAAACACAAATAGATGAAAGACTTTTAATATAATGTAGTTTTGATACAATAAGTTTGTTTTTTGATGATAAACTCGTTGATAAGACAATAAAAATTAACACTGAGTAAATAAATGTCTAAAACACATTGTTATAATAAGACACTTCTTCATTACTTCCATGGTTTTTAGTGTATTAAACAGCTTTCCTTTTATTCGGAAAAGCTTTTCCAGGAAGTGGCAACAGTTGTTGTAACGACATAGTATGTTAATATTTCTTTCTCAAAATCTTATATTTACATAGAAACATATATATGATAAAGTGGTATTGTTTTGGTAAAATAGTTAACAATTATATTTATATATATTGCTACACGAGGGTTATCTGCGCTAGCCATACATAATTTAGCAGTGCAAGAGTAGAGGTAAGACACCTACCGCCAACTCTTGGGCTACTCTTTTACGAACGAATACTGGATTTGACCGTCAAATAATAACGCTCCCTCAGCTGAAAGAGCGAGCATGTTTGGTGCGACGGAGGTACGAACCCGCGACGCTCACATTACGAGACGAATGCATGAACCTTCCTGGCCATTCCTGGCGCTGTTTAATATGAAAATATATTATAAATGCAAGAAATATCGTATTTATATCTCACAACGACTGGTACGTGTATAAACGTTTTAAAACGTTATTCTATGCTTATAAATAAAAGTGTTAATATCCATACCAGCCATTCTGAGATACATTTTCATTTCAAGTGGATTTCTTGTCGTGAAGAAATATCGTATTTATTGAATTTAAATTTTAAATATGTTAAATTAAGATTATTGTTGGGTTTAAAGAATTATACACATTACTATTGTTGTTAACTTACATTTGAAGATGTTTTTCTGTTTAACGAAATCGGTAGAGTAAGTAAACTAATTTTAAATACGACTCTCTGTCTTGAGATCCAACTGAAGTGGTTCCGAAGGCTACGCTCCCCTCGGTTTCAAAATGTATAATTACAAGATTCGCTTGGTGGACAGCACTCATTTCGATATGTCTTATTGCTTTGTGGTAAGTTACATGTTATTTTCAATTTCTTTATAATTAAAGTATGTGGAACACAGGGAGTAATCATTTGAAGATATTGGTTTCTGTACTCACACTGCTGTGAGAAACATCTGCTTTCATGTGAGGTACTATATTCATGTATCTGCCTTCTTACGAGATACCATGTTGATATATCTAATTTCAAGCAAGGTATTAATTTGAGATCTCCTCCTTTATATGACGTATTATTTTGGTTCATGTAAAGTACTACGTTCCATGGGTCGAAACATTATAACTGAATACACTTGTCTAAAGAATCCATACAATTATTTGTTAGTTAAGCATGAAACACATTTATAGTTATATCTGTAACCCATTATCCATAACTTATTTAATAATAATATGTATTTTAATGGTCTTGAAACACGTGATTCTTATTTATTTACTTTTTTGTAATGATTGTGCAGCGTTCTTTGTTGTTTCTACAACTGGAAAGAAAAAACTCGGGAATGTTTTGAAAAACCGTGTTTTACACAAACAGCCTGGTGATGAAAAGATAACCACTAATGAATTGGATATATTGGAGGCTATGCCACTGATCACTGAATGTGAGAAAAAAGTCCCTACAAAGAACGTTAAGAAGACAAAAACTAATATACTAAGAAAGCAAAAAGTGACCAAACGAACAACCCTGGAGACGATATATGAAAATGGCCTAGAAGAAAGGAATACATTGGTTCGAAATTTAATTACGTTCTTATTCATCTTACATTATAATTAATATTTGGTACAAGTAAATTCACATTTTTACAGTTAAAAAATTCCATTTTAATGTACGTATACTACGTCAAACTACGTGTACAATATCAAACAGATGTTGCATGTTTAAAATCAGTGTTGTTAATACCTTGAATTATTCACAACTACTGAGAAAAATGTGTTCAAAAAATCTTTAATGTTCAGAGTCGTTTGAATACATGCGATTTTTTTCCAAAATAGACCTACCTGCAAGTGTTAGATGCTATTGAGGTCTGATAAGTCTGATTATCTTTTCTAATGTCCATAGCATTAATAACATGTGGAAAACATAAAGATCAGAATGCCCTTTCGTGATTTTTCATTCACATACATACTACTACCACTGATATTGAATTATTGAATATTTTAAAGCACCATCAAATGCGTGATTTACTCCAAAGTTGCACAAAAATAAGACTGTTTGGATACCATTTCTCTCTGTAACATAAAGTAAATAACCAGTCATTTGGAGTTCAGATCACATAACTTTTCATGTTTAATTTATATAACAATAAATTGAGTAGAACACTTGACATTTAATTATAACCGCACTTTCATCTTATCTAGTAGTTCTTAAGTAGTACCACCGACTACTATGACCAATAGAAAGAGTATTTTATTGGGTACGTAATTCTGACAATTGTTTGTAAATATGTGATCAATAAGACGTTTCTCTGGAAAGGAATGGGATTTTTCAACCCACATATATTTCATGATTGATCATGTTAAAATGGTTTCAAAATACAGACGAAGTTTCTACTTCTGCTACCATTACGAACAAAAATAAATAAGATAATAGATGTTTTTTAAGAACGACTCCACTGACACAATTTCATGAACGTATAATTTTTCTTTCTATCTAATACAAAGTCGATTTTCGTCTATAAGTGATTTTGAGAATTCCATTACTATTTGACTTTCCTTCAAGCCTTCTTTTGGGTCATGTCTGATTCTTTTATATGTTATTAATAATATATAAATTATTAAATCATTATTATTAATGATTCTAAAAAAAACTATGGTCACAATTATTTGGTGCTTTTTAAAAACCAAACTAATCTTATCATCCATTACACAGATATCTGTGTGTTCAACTTGTTTAATACGTTTTTACAGCAGTTTCTTAACTTCACAAATGTGATTAAGATACAAAAAAAAGGATTGGTACAGTTTTCCATGTTGATGATAGCCTCCAGCAGAGAAACTGTTGGTGTGACTTCTAAAATTAACAAATTTTTTCAGTTTAAAAATACCTCTTTGGTTATCCTACACGTTTTTAAGGTGCTTCTGTTTCTATTTCTTCTTTGTGAATATACACTATACTTAAAGCAAACGTGCATCTATACAAATTGAATATAAATATCTTCAAAGTAATGTTAAAAATTCTAGTATTCTTCAGTCATCTGAGAGACTTGAACCACAAGAATGAAAGGATCAGTGCAAAATAAAACACCAGTTTTTACAAATCAAATTATTGTTAAAATTTTTAATTCAAAACCCTTTTTACCACTGAAGTTCTTTTGCCACATTTAGTCCAATTCAGACATTAAACCTCAGGACGTGTGAAACCATTTTCAAAGGAATATGGCCAAAAAATATCTTCGCTTGAAGATTAGCCGAAAAGCTTTTTGCTTCACCATCTCAATCATTTAATTTCCATCTTATAAATATATTTTACGATGCATAAAGAAAAAAGTATTTTCCGTTTTTACAGTCAAGCTTCACTTAAAATTGAAGATAACGTAGACCTGAAACAAAATTTTCGCACACCAGTAGCCAAAGATCGACCTAAAGTGGGGTGTATAAGTAAAATATTGTGTTTCTTTACGTTTACAAATTTTTAGTGAAAACTTTGCGTTCGTGAGGTTGATCCGTCAGAGAGTATCTTGTGTACGTTTAACCTCGTTAACAGTTAAACCTTATAACAGAAAAGCCAGTAATTCCATAACAGTGTTTGTGTGTTTTTTCGTATAGCAAAGCCACAAAGGACTATCTGCTCAGCCCACCGAGGGGAATCGAACCCCTGATTTTAGCGTTGTAAATCCGGATATATACCGCTGTACTAGCGGAGGGCAATTTCATAACACAAATAACGGATGCACATTAGCTTAGACAAAAATATCGCAAACATATGGTTAAATTGATAAAATATTTGTTATCAAATTTTTAGCGGCAGTAAAAGTATATTTCAAATACTTTTCAAACAATAAATAACACATAATTTTTTTCTTTGTATGTACATCTAGCTTGGTTGTTTGTAAAAGTAAGACATTAATATAAAATTCTAAAGTTATAAGTGATACTATTGTGATCATATTCATAATCTTACGTATACATAAGCAATATAAATTATTTTTTAATCAACACACATGGTGGGTGAAATATCAAAGGAAAACTTAATGGCTATAATACATTTAAAAGCGAGATAGGTGATTTCGATTTAGGTCGTCTTGCTGTAAAATTAATATAGTGCAATCAATGAAAATAAGGCCTAAAATCAAAAACTTTGAAATAATCTGTAATATCACGTTTGTAATGATCATCACTGTATTAACGTTTGTATATTCATGCGTCTCACAATTGTACGTCAGTCAACACTAATTCGCTGCTATCTTTCCTTCGTATTCTCTCGCTACTAGTCACTACTTCATTGAGAGGAGTGTATTAAGTAATTGGTTCTTCTCCTACGGGCTTCTATTGTACAAACTAATATAAGAGTGGAACTACGTTCAATTTCGTGGACTACTTCAGAACCTGAAGCAAGCAGTATACTAACGTAAATATAGATTAATTGACCAAAAATAGCCATAGATAACACAGGTCAACAAATTTTTTCGAAATCTCAGTTGCATAAGATTTTTTTTACTTATTCTTACCCTTTGTGACCTGCTAAATTCAAATATGAAAACGGTTCAGCTCTACATGCTCTAGTTTTAATGCAATTTTAAGTTTTTCATTCTAGCCGTTTGTGGTCAAATTAACACGTTTCCTGCGATGCCTATATTGGCAAACCGGCAACTGCTGCGATGCTCTTGTACATCTGTCAGCTTCAGTGCTGCATGAGCTATGATAACGTGAGGTTGTCGTTACACTTGTCTCTTGCCTGCAACTTAGTTAAAGGTAAGACAATAGTGGGACACCGGTGGGTCCCATCGCAGGAAACGTGTTAATTACTTACATGTTTATGTTATCAACAGAGATATTAAAATTGTTTAGATTTTGTTTCAGATCTGATCATGGCTACAAGGAGACGTCAATGTGAGAACAAGCCGGACGCTTTCTGTTATATTTGTGGATGCTTCACGCTTATTCATCAAAGGCGTAATATAACATCATTTCTGAGGCGTGCTTATAAAGCGTACTTTGGACTTGCTCTTGGTGACCAAGACAAGAAATGGGCCCTACATTGTGTGTCATAACTGCGAGGAAATGCTGCGTGACTGGACAAAAGGGAAACGTAAGGGTTTACCTTTCGGAATTCCATGACCTGGCGAGAACCGATGGACCACACAACTGACTGCTATTTTTGTCTGGTCAATACAAAGGGCATTGGCAAGAAAAACAGACACAAAATCTCATATCCTAGTATCCCTCAGCAATCCGACCTACTCTGCACTCTGATGAGCTCCCAATCCCAGTTTTAAAGGATTTCTTCCATCTGAAGATGTGGGTAGTGACCAAGAGCAAGAGACTGCTGATGAAACTCAAGAAATACTTTCAGAATCTGGCGATCCTTCTTATGAGACCCCACAGTCATTAACTCCTCAACAGTTTAGCCAGCCAGAGTTGAATGACCTTGTGCGTGATTTGGGTCTCTCCAAAATGCAGCTGAAGTGTTAGCTTCCAGGATGCAAGAAAAGAATCAGCTGAGCCATACAACTAAAGTGTCATACTTCCGAAATCGGGAGCAGGCTTTTGTGCCATATTTTACAGAGGAGAATATGTTTGTTTATTGTCATAATATCTCAGGTCTTCTCAGGAATTAGGGATGCCAGTATACCATCCAAATGACTGGCGATTATTTCTAGATTGTTCTAAGCAAAGTTTGAAGTGCGTTCTACTTCATAATGACAATGTCTATGCAGCTGTTCCAATTGGACACTCTGTGTATTTACGAGAGGAATATAATGTCATTAAGACTGTGACTGACCTACTAAAATACCACGAGCACAACTGGACAATTTGTGTGGACCTCAAAATGGTTACTTTCCTCCTAGGTCAACAAAGAGGATTTACAAAGTACCCTGCTATCTTTGCATGTGGGACAGCCGAGCTCGAGAAAAGCACTGGAACCAGAAGGAGTGGCCCATACGTGAGACTCTGAAGGCAGGTATGCCAAATATTGTCAACGATCAATTGTCTGTCATTTGAGGAAAAGATCATATTTCCTCCTCTCCATATCATGCTGGGCTTGATGAAACAGTTTGTGTAAAATATTTTCTCAACCCAAACGAGCCGTTTTTTGCATATAAAGTTTATGAAGGCGTTGAATACTGACGGTGAATGCTTCCAACACATATTTTCTGTGCTCCCTGGTTTGTCCTTCGAGAAGATCAAGACAGGTGTTTTGATGGACCACAGATTCGTGCACTTGTGCGTGATCAAGAATTTGCCAGAAAGATGAACGACAAGGAAAGGACTGCATGGCTTTCATTTGTGGCGGTGATGGCAAACTTTCTCGGTAATAAAAAAGCTGACAACTATGAAACCCTTGTAACGAATATGTTGTCAGCTTTTCGCGACCTTGGATGTAACATGAGTGTCAAACTCCATTACCTGTACAGTCATCTTGATAGATTCCCTGAGAACCCAGGAGCTATAAGTGACGAGCAAGGCGAGCGGTTCCATCAGGACCTCAAGACCATGGAAGAGCGTTACCAAGGGAGATGGGACAAACATATGATGGCAGATTACTGCTGGAGCATTAAACGAGAATGCCCTGAGACAGTCCACAAACGCAAGAGCTACAAGCGGAAATTCATGCCTGAGTAGACTGCAATTGAGCTTTCCCTCCTCATAGTAGCAAATGTCTTATCTACTAATCAGTTTATATAAATAAATTGAATTAATATAAATAACTTGAATACATTTATACTATCTTGCATTTTCTTTTTTATTGCCCAGCTATATTAAAGAGTTTTATAACATATTTTATCACATATTTTTCATGATAGACTACGACGTCAATGTGATGATGACGAAATTTTGAGATTTTCAAATACCTTGATTGCAAAAAAAGTAGAGCACTGAGGAAAAAACTAACGTCAGATCTGAAATCAGGGCAAGAAATTATGTAATACCAATTGTTTGATATAAATGCAACAAAAATTTTGTTGACCAGTGTAATTATTTCTCTCTGCACTGTACGCTCTATGTGTAGCTTTGTTTTCTGTTTCTAAGTGAAATAACACTGTTACTATGGGCACAGAGTATACTTATCTGAGTGATGTCGTGAACTGATGTAACATTGTCAGGTGAAAAAAACTTTCTGTAAAAATAGTGATATTAAATTTAATTGTTTTCTCCTTAACTGGGAAATTATAACATGTTTGTATTATGCGGTGCCAAATTAAGTAAATTAACCGTAATAAACAACAAAGAAAACTTTCTTAAGATTCAGCGTGAAATTTAGGTACAATCAAACATAATATACACAAAGTTTCTCTTTGCAACTTCTTTCTTAAACCAGTCTTAGTAGGTAATGTATGATATTAATCAAAATAAGGCTGATAATAAACATATTATAATACACTGGTATTTGCGATGAAGAACCCGTATAGTTACGGATACGTTTATTTTTCGCATTTCATAAGCCATAATCTTATTTTTTATTTGTGTGTGTGGGGTAATTCTCCAAGTGTTCCAAGGCCTTAAATATACACCACATGTTATATTATATACGTAAATTCATATAAATACACACACAGTGGTACCTCGGTCCTCGAACGACTCCCTTCTCGAAGAATTTAGTTTTCGAACATATTATTTGAAAAAAAAAATGTCTCGGTTGTCGAACATAAACTCGGTTCTTGAACCAAGCTTGGCGTGGGCCGAAAATGGTCGAAGGGTCGTTCGGGTCATCAGACGGGTTATTTCGGGGGTTCGGGCTTAAAATCTGCTGTGAACGTTCTGGTTTTTACTTCTTTCCAAATATTCTGATTAAATAAGCCACCATGGGGTCAAAGAAGTATAATAAAAGTAGCAAACCAAAAAGAAAAGTTGTTAGAGCCACAATAGAGGTGAAAAAAATCTCATAGCGAAGTATGAGAATGGTGTTCGCGTGTTTAACCTTGCTACACAGTTTGGTATGGTGAAGTCTACAGTCTGCACCATACTGAAAAATAAAGAGTTCATCAAAGGAGCTGATATTGCAAAAGTAGTGACAGTGCTTACGAAACAAAGATCACAAACAGTGGAAGAGGTAGAAAAACTGTTATTGATTTGGGTAAACGAAAAACAGTTATCTGGTGATAGCATTTCTGAGACCATCATTTGTGAGAAAGCAAAGAAGTTACATGCTGACCCCCTGAAAAACACCGCTGGAACGAGTACTGATACAAGCGATGCCTTTAAGGCTAGTTTGGGATGGTTTGAAAAAGTTAGAAAGATAAGTGGCATACACAGTGTGATGAGACATGGGGAGGGTGCCAGGCAGAAACAAACCTTATTAGACAAGTTTTTAGTGAGAAATAGGTCAAGTGAGTCTCAAGCAGGTTGTAGCGGTGCAAAGCGACAGAAAAGAGAAAGAACCCCAGAAGTAGAGTTACCTGACGTTTTTATGGAAGGTGACACCCCTTCCAAACAATAATAACCCTCTTACTCTCCACGTTCCTTACCACCTTTCACTTATGCCATCAGCTCAAAACTAACTGCTCAAGTTTCGAGTCATTGCTGAAACGTTTGCTTCCGGGAAATTTTAACTGAAAGAAAATGTATTTTTTTTAAAAAAAACACGTGGAGCTTTGGTTCCGAAGCACAATAATAGATTTATCCATGGATGGTGGATCCGGAGGGGACAGGTGCCCCTCTTTTCTTTCCAAAGTAGTAAAGTTTTCTTTTCCAAAGGCAAAAACTATAGCATAAAAGGTATAGCGAAGTTTGTAACAACAGTGTGTAGAGTCTTAAAATGCAAGTTGGGTTGAATTTACTAAGGTTTTTACCGGCTCGATTATTTTTATTGGGATAATTGATAAATTGGACATCAGTTTGTATTTATTGAAAATGGTGAAGCTGGTGGGTTTTAAATTATCGAAATATAGAATTGTTTGTTTATAAGTTTTCTTCTGTCGAAAGACTTGGGGTGACTATTTTCCCACAAGTAGCTGAAGAGAGTAAAAGGCATTTGAAACTGAGATACTGTGTGTTCAAGCACTCAACTCCTGCCCCTTAGCTGATTCTCCATAGTTGCTGACTAGTTTGATATCTGCGTTTGGATCATGTCTGATAGATAGAACATCCTCAATGTTTTTGGGAGCTGTTACAACTTGATGGTAATGCAAAAATCTGGTAATGAGTAACATTTTTAGTTTTTTTTAAGTTTGATTTTAAGGTTTTGGTTTTAATTTGTGTATGTATGTGTATATATATATTGTCACTGTCAAGCTTTTAAGAGTTTTATCTATTTCAAGGGCTTAACATGTCCTTGTGATTAGAATGCTCCTCTCGCAATCTGGGGGAGGGGTCACAGGTCGGAATTCCATCACAAAAAATGCTGTCCTTTTCTGCCGTAGGCTATCGTTTATAATTCGGGACAACTAACGCAGGTATCTCAGGTATAATTTTGTTTTATTATTTAAGAAAAAAAAATTTCATGAAAAATTTAGTGATTATATCATTCAAAACTTCGCCTCTGTTTGGTTTGCCGACTTGATCACAAAGTTGAACAATGATAATTAGTTAAGTGTGGATATCACTAGGGGTTCAGATGGGTGTGACTGTTTTTACACGCAATTATCCGTTTTTCGAAACGCGCGAAGAACAAACAATCTAGATGTGAACTAAACATACTACCTCAGGGTATTCAAACTTACACGGTACACGACGACTTCTTATATACCTGATGCTAATGTAATAGGCGGTTTTTATTGTTTCAGACTGAACATACACTAAACAGGAGTTCAGTCTGTTACCACACTTACAGAGTCTAATGGGTTATTGTTGTGTTAGAAGAAGTAGGCTAATAAATAACGAAACAAACGGCATTCTTGGCCTTAATGTGACCAAATTTGATAAGTGTAACCTGTAAGAAAACTATGCTTTCCTTTGTAAATGTGAACAGGGGCTTTGAAGCAATAGAATTGATATGTGTAATAGACGTTGCCATGGTGGCTATTCGTTACACATTGTATTTTCATATTATCGTATAAACACACATTATAGATGTGATAACTGTTTTGGAACTACACGTAACAATGGCTTACCTTTTCTTCTCAACTTCTCATATCTTGAAGAATCTACATTATCTATGTCAAGGTCTCTTCGTGTGGTTGGATGGTAACAGTAACATCGTCTTGAAGTTAACGAGTCCATTAAAGCTACGTGTGGTTAATTGGGCTTTAATTTCAAATTATGTTTTTAATTGGTTACTTCATATTTTGCGGTAATGTTGGAAATATTTATATTTTAAATAACTCGAAACAGTTTTCTCTTTTGGACCAGTTTAATAATGTGATGTTCCCTCATTACAGATGCTATTTCGAAAACAGCATCACGTTTCGACAGTTCGAACCTTGGACATCTGTGTCATCAGACTACAATTTTTTTTTAGCGTACAATTATTGTTTCTCATCCCTGAGTGCACTCAACTCAGTTGGTGAGACACTCGCTTTGCTCGAAAGAACTCAAATATATATTTTTAAAACTTTATTACCATGTTAAAAAATTGTTTCCCAAGTAATAGTTATTTCATGCCCTTCAGACAAGGGCTTGAGGACTAGTACCTTTTGTAAGAGGGAGAAAGAATGTAGTAACTTGATTTGTTAAGATGTGTATTAACAGCAGTAATTAATGGGTCACTAGATAACTAGAGAAGACAAACCTAATAAATAATGTGTTAATCTTATGAATGGGACAGTGACTTGTTATAAAAACATAATGGTTCCTTGAGAAACACGTGTTGAGTCATTTTGAAAGATGTCCTAATTATGTGATTCAGAATCATACAAATTGAAAACATACTTTGTTTCTTTCACATGAAGGCCCTTGTGGACTGTACAATACTAGAAAACGGATTTCAATTCAAATGGTGAGAAGAACACAAAGAGCCCTTTGTGTAGCTTTGTGTTTAATTGCAAACAAATAAATCTTACTTGAGGACGGATACTATTTTCATGAATTAAGCTATTTCTTTCTGTTATTTACATGCAATATTTCCATCTCGCTGTCTTCAAAGCAGGTCATCTCAGACATTATTTAAAATGAATGACTTTGATTCTTGTTCTATGATAAACTAATAAAAGCAAACACGAATAACAGTAATCTATTACAATATTTTTCTCTACAAAAAAGAAAATAACAATCGAGCAACCAAACGATCAGGAAAATTTCTAAATATGAAGAGAAGGAGTATTCATAATAATCAAAAGTCAGAGAAATTTCCAAACATGGAGGTGTATGGTAACAACCAAAGAGATTTCCAGAAATGGAGGGAGGAATTATTCAATAATAACTAGAGAAGCGCAGACATTTCCAAACATAGAGGTACGGGGCATTCTGTAATGACAAAACAGCCAGGCGTATTTTCAAGTATAGAAAGAAGAATTATTCAGTTATAACATAACAGACAAGGACATTTCCAAACACGGAGGAAGAGATTATTTAAGAAATAATTTCCTTGATTTACTAAAAATAAAGCAAATGTGAATTAATTCTGAAAAACATAAAGATTCATTATGAAGGAGGCGATAACTCACAATAAAAAAATATGTTGTCTTGCTATGAAAGAAAATAAGACTTTTCGGAAGACTCATTAAGAGAGACAATGCCTTATTATAAAACTCATGTTAAAGTATTGTAAGAGATGTGTTAATTGTTATCGTCCAATAGCGATATCATGCTCAAGAATTTCTGATGAACAAAACAATTTACTGAAATTTGACAAAAATGCAAAGAAAATTTGAAAACAAGCATGTGTTTGTTTGGAATTAAGCACAAAATTATACAACTAACTATTTGTGTTTTGCCCACCACGGGTATCGGAACCACATGCTAGTGGTGTGAGTCCACAGGCATACCATTGTACCGTTGGGGGGTCACAACAAGCACGTAAACAAAATTATTAATTCAAAATAGGCTTCTTCTTAAATTTCTGGTCCTTTGCATTGATATGATTAACTATTGTCAGATGTAAAAGATTACGGACTCTTGTTGATTCTGTTGTTGTTATTGTTTTAAATTAAGCATAAAGCTACAAAATGAGCTATCTGGGTTCTGCCCACCACTGGTATTGAAACTCGGTTTTTAGCGTTTTTAGTCCGCATACATATAGCTGAGCCACTGATGGGGGGTATTGATTCTACAATCTCCATGAATTCCTTGTATTCTGCGTTTAGTTGTGGGAATGCTTTGATGCTTTGAGTCAATCTGATGTTTAAATTACCCAAAGACATTATCCTTCCATCTGAATGGCCTTCTTACAGGTTCCATCCTCTTATAAGACTTTAAATACTAAATGTTCTCACGACCCCGTCCCCTTAGAAATGTTACGTTTCTGAGTGCAATTCCGACAAGTTTCATTTTTATGCAAAGCATTAATTACCTATGTTTCTTTTTCCCCATTAGTTTAGTTGCGTAAACAGAAACAAGTGTTGTTTATTTCAAACTAATGTTTAAACATTTGTTTTTATATTTGTTTGTGAATTTAGCAAAAAATACTTGAATGATATTTGCGCTCGCTGTCCCTAATTTTGAACTCATAGATTAGAGGGAAGGCTGTTAGTCAGCCACGACTACTTTTACCAACCAAGAGTGGATTTGGCCATAACATTATAATTTCCCCATGGCTGAAAGGCCAAGGTTGTTTGATGACGGGATTCAAATCTTTAGGCCGCAGATTGCGAGTCAAGTGCCCAAACCTTCACACTACTCCAGACTTTGTATAAAGGAAATAAATAATTTTCTCCACCCAGTCCATACCCATTAGTCCCTAATGGTGAAATGGAATTACGTCACGATAACAGCCATAAAGTTAGTAACTGTTTTGTTGCAAGTATAAAACAAAGACATCCATCAAGAGAGACTCTGTTTAATTTTATGTTAACACAAAAACTCTACCGAACTTAAAAGCTCAGCAAAGCTGCGAATAAAAAGAATGTACAGATGCAACTTAGACATCTTCGTACTTAACTTCTATCCTAATACGAGAAGTAACACAATACACTTGCGCAATTACTCCAGATCCATCTGTCGGTAAGTATACGGACTTACAATGCTAAAATCCGAGGTTCAATTCCTCTTAGGGGAAAGAGTATACATAACTCATTAGTACCTCTGCACGACAACAACTCCACTATCTTCGTGACTCACAGTAATAATAATACTTCTTCCTACTTAATTCTTTTCATTTTGACTCCCACAAAGAGTCAATTGATTAATTCCATCCACGTAGATTTTGTATGTGAATACGGGTTTTGAAAGATTCCACCCATTACAAATAGTTATAAACACAATTTTAAACATAATCATCACACTCATCACTGGAACCATTAGTCATTCTTGACAAATAGTATTTTGATCAACCAATACACCTCTTTACAAATATATCATATATATCCACAAAGCTATAAACCGTGACTATCTTTACTCATGTAACGTTGATCGTTTCAATATATTTGGTCAATTATCCAACATAATGCAGAGGAATATTAGTGTTTAGCAGTTAAAAACACTAAGAACATCACACCAGATGTGAAGTAACAACACACCAGCTTACTCTGTGTTTCAGTCAAAGTAGTTTACCACATTTTCTTGTTCTCTGTTTCAGTTACAGCTGTTTAAAAGGTCAGCTTGCTCTGTGTCACAGTTATAGATGTTTACTACGTCAGCTTACTCTAGGTCTTCGTCATAGCTGTCTACCACGTCAACATATTCTCTGTTTTAGTTACAGCTGTTTATCACATCAACTTATTCTCTGTTTCAGTTATAGCTGTTTCCCACGTCACCTAACTCTGTGTTTCAGTTTTTGCTGTTTACAACGTCAGTTTGTTTCAGTCATAGCTCTCTACCACATCAACTTATTCTATGTTTCAGTTATAGCTGTTTAAACGTCTGCTAACTCTGTATTTCAGTCATACCTCTTTAGTATATCAGCTTACTGAACGTTTCAGTTATAGCTGTTTCTTACGTCAACTTACTCTATATATCAGTTATAGCTGTTTCTTACGTCAACTTACTCTATATTTCACTAACAGCTGTTTACCACGTCAGTTTACTCTATGTATCAGTTACAGCTGTTTACTACGTTAGCTTGCTCTTTGTTTCAGTTATAGCTGTTTCTCACATCAACTTACTATAAGTTTCAGTTATAGCTGTTTCAGTCACAACTGTCTACTACGTCAGCTTACTTTGTGTTTCAGTCATAAATGTCTACCACGTCAGCTTACTCTATGTTTCAGTTACAGCTGTTTCTCACGTCAACTTACTCTATGTTTCAGTTACAGCTGTTTCTCACGTCAACTTACTCTATGTTTCAGTTACAGCTGTTTCTCACGTCAGCTTACTCTATGTTTCAGTTATAGCTGTTTCTCACGTCGACTTACTCTATGTTTCAGTTATAGCTGTTTCTCACGTCGACTTACTCTATGTTTCAGTTATAGCTGTTTCTCACGTCAACTTACTCTATGTTTCAGTTATAGCTGTTTCTCACGTCAACTTACTCTATGTTTCAGTTCAAGGTGTACATAATGACAACAAAACATTCTAAGACACTTGAACTTCCTCCTGATGGCATCAAAACAAACATCCAGTGGCATGTTCTAAGTATTACTTGGTAACATTAATATGCATCCAATGGCATGTTCTGACCGTCTCCATACTGTAGTCACATTACTCACCTATCTGAAGACACTAACATGTACTTTCGACCAAAAGTAATATGGTCATAGCAAGAATTTTATGGTAAAATTATATTCCTTAAGTTATATTCATGTCTTATGGCTAAAACTGTATTTTTTTTTCAGATTTAGTTGTGTTATTTGAGCAAAGACAATAACTTTGTTTTCCAGTGTCAAAACTTTGAGGCTTCCCTGAGCCTATGAAAGGTGACGAAAGTTCTGTTTAAGTGCAACGTTTTAATCACATACCTCATAATTGATTTATTTTGGAATTCATCACAGAAGATGTAAACAACAAAAACTGATTTTAAATGTAATTTTCACTCTTATTTTAATCTTATTAAAGTTCTGATTTGAAGGAATGCGAATAAATGCACAAATACGAGTTTTAAAGGTCCTTGTGGATTAAATATTTTAGTGCACACTAAATAACACGCAGTGCTCGTAACTACCTGGCAATGGAATATTTCTCTAGCTGCTTCAGAAAAAGAATTTCAAGATTAAACTGAGGCTAAATTACAAAGACACTAAATCTAAACGGAAAAACAAGCCAAGCTGAAAGTATAAAAATAACCAAGCCTAAGGCCCGGCATGGCCAAGCGCGTTAAGGCGTCTGCTTCGTAATCCGAGGGTCGCGGGTTCGCGCACGAGTCGCGCCAAACATGCTCGCCCTTTCAGCCGTGGGGGCGTTATAAGGTGACGGTCAATCCCACTTTTCGTTGGTAAAAGAGCAGCCCAAGAGTTGGCGGTGAGTGGTGATGACTAGCTGCCTTCCCTCTAGTCTTACACTGCTAAATTAGGGACGGCTAGCACAGAGTAGCTTTGTGCGAAATTTCAAACAAACAAACTAAGCCTAAAATACGAAAACCAGTCAAGCTAGAGGTACAAAAGCAAGAGAATCTCAATCACTAGGTATAAAAAGATGAAAAAAAGAAAGTAATATATATTCAAAAATGTAATTTATAGAAAACTTACAATCTTTATTATCTTTACTGCTAGATTATTCAACGTTATCTGAACTGCTACACCTTCATACACCGGATACAGCGACCTTATCTACCACTAAAGAAATTGATCTACTGCACGGGTTAGTTATGTATTAGTTTTTATTCTCAGTTTTGGAAACAACGGATAACACACAATTTGGCAACTAATTAAAAATTCTATTTTTTGTTTCGTTTGAAAAGTATTTAAACATTTGACTGAATACAAAAGATCTGTTGATTTTTCTGATTTTTTGTGTCTGTTTGTTTTGTATAGATGTGGATGGTCTGACAAATGAAGTTGGAACCCCACGTCCCTCAGAGGACATCTTTTCTTTCTTTCCATCGCAGTGACCTCTGGTGGGTCTTCAATTATTATCTCATTCTTTCTCTTCCGCTGATTCTTCAACCTCAGGGACATCTGGTTTCTCATTTGGACTCTGTGATCTAACAATGTTGTTGTTGATATTGTTGTATTTGATCTTCTGTTAAATTATTGTAAAAACTAACAAAACATTCCTTAAGAAAATTCAGTGGCTTTTTCGCACCTTTTTCTCCAGTAAAAATTAATCACACACTGCTAGAATGTCATGTTTAATATGGTAAGCTTCATGGGATATCAAGCTGTTGTTGAGACGATTAGCTTAATCTAAAGACACAGCGACCCGAAATATTTCAAAACACTGGTCGTAAATAAAATACAAATCTCCAAAAGAAGTTACTATTTTCAACACAGAATAAACCATATTTCGTCTGTTAGTAAAAATGGCGCTTTATTTTTGATATTTCTTATTCTACTTAGTGTAACAGACCAGGATTCACTAACCGAATCGAATGCAGACATTTTTAACTGAGTGATTAGGTTAATATGAAAATTTAGGTTTCAGTTTTCTTTAAGATACAGACTCGTTTCCTGAAGCCCCCGCCAGAACAGCGATAAGTCTACGGCTTTATAACGTTAATATCAAGGGTTCTATTACTCTTTGTGAGCTCAGTAAATAACCCAATTTAACTATGTTGTAAGAAAACTACACACACTTCCTGAATGAATTTGTAATTGTTTTCCAAATTACACTTAAAATGCAACCTCTTTACGATCGATAGAACTATATACAATTTACCAAAGACACACAGTTAAGCCTAGTATAATTGTAATGCATGTACGATATTTATGAGGGATTTTTAACTCGTTTTGTAGCTCACTATATAATAACCTAAATTAATTTAGGTGTGAATAATACTGAGGAATTTTGAATAGATGAAAATGAGGTCCACAGTGACTACGTCACAGATTATGTTTTCAATTTTATTTTTGGTAAAATACACGAAATCAGAAAAAAATTGATATAATACAGTTAATTTCACCAACACAAATAAGCAATCATAAAAAACATTTATTCTGTCACAGAAATAAAAAAATGGCATAAAGAAACATTTGTTATCGAAAATACAAAACAAAATTAGGATCGCCATCTGCCGATAAGTAATATACACTTCTGTAATTTCACAGGTAATTTCAAATGGGAACATTTAACACTTAAAAATAGCTCTCTTTACTTGGAGAAAATTTATAAATTTTCAAATAATTTGAATTTTAAAACTTATGTTTCTTGGTTCTAATTTTGAAATACTTATTTTATACAAATCATTCTCAGTTTGGAACAAAACGACGAATAAATACTTACCATAACCAATGGGCTACTCTTTTACTGAAGAATAGTAGGATTGATCGTTACATTATAACGCCCCCCACCTCTGAAAGGGCGAACATGTTTTGTGTGACGGAGATTAGAACCCGCGACCCTCAAATTACGAGTCGAATACCTAAACTACCGTATACATTTATACACGTGATATTATTACAAAAATATCAACAGCTCTAACTTTATTCACTGTCTGAAGTATTTTTCTTTGCGAAGTATTTAGATTAAATTTATTTTGGCAATTAGTCTTTCCGTGTCAGAATTGTTTGGTTATAACTACGTTTAACTTCTTTGGTTCATCAAAAACACTAAACATTTGTCATGCTCCACATTTTAGGGTGAAGTACGATAAATATCATGTGTTTTCTACTGAGCATATCTGAGCTTGTTTTTAATACCAATATGTTCTCAAGTATAAAGTCAAGTTTGTCCTTGTAAAATAAAAGAAAGAATTTATTAGAATTAGGGACTTTTCATAATTGTTTAGTTTCTTACATTTCCTAAAGTTGTAAGTTAATCTAAGCCTTCAGCCACAGTAGTATTTAACTTAACGTGATTTTCACTTAACTTTGGTCGAACCATTATTATTTTCTAGGGAAGTAACGTTCACCTTTAAAAAAGGTTTTATTAAAGAATTTTGGAAGAGTTGACTTGTGCTTTAATTATAAATTACTTAACATTGCTTTGCTGAAGTTAATAGTGCTGCATTTGTGATTTATAATGGTTTTACTAATCTTCATTGAATAACATTTATGTTTTAACTTTTAAGAAGATGGGCATTTGTTTGTTTTCATTTTAGTGACAGTACAATTTACAGAGTAGAGGAAACACGTAACTAATGAGAATTCAATCAAAGTTTAACAATAATCGTGCATGTTCGACGCACCCAGTTGCCCTTGTTTTTTATGTTTTTATTTTGTGATTGTATTATTGTTTGTTTCTGTGAATATACATTTTATCTTGGTAGTTCTTTAGACTTCATGTGGAGACCTAAGAGATGCTCAGTCACACTATGTAACCAAGTATATCACATATATCTAGTCAGTAGGCCTAACTGACTACTCAGTAGAATAAAACATTCTACGGAAAAAGCCTTAGGGGTCATAAGAGTGACTGTCAAATTTCATTATACGATTAGTCTATGATTCGGCGGAGGGTGAATACGGTATAATTGATGCCTTCTTTCTAATCTTCCTGGCCTGGAATCACCGGGTGATTAAGGCACTCAACTCGTAATCCGAGGGTCACAGGTTCGAATTCCCGTCACACCAAAACATGCTCGCCCTTTCAGCCGTGGACTCGTTATAATGTGACCGTCAATCTCTCAATGTTTTGTTAAAAGAGTAGTCCAAGAGTTCGCGATGGGTGGTAATATCAGACGAGCTGCTCTTCCTCTAGGATTTCCGATGACTCTAGATAAAGATTTCAAAGTTTTCATAAAGATCAAATATTTATAATGTTTTATATACTTAAAATCATAAATGAATATTAAAGGTTTTGAATGTTCTAAATATTCATTCAAATTTTCTCTCAATAGCCACCCTTTCTGTGCAAACAGTGAAAGAATGTAAAGATGCAACTGTTCCTTTTCTCTTTATACTACACATATGAGGTTGAACTAGGTAGTGGATGTTCCCTCCCCTCAAACACAATTTGTGTTTTACTTCTGCTAGTACTTAAAAACAAAAAACGCCCTAGCATTCTACATTAATGAACCACCACATTCGAGTCGAAGTACTTGGGTTGCCCCCCGCTGGTACAGCGGTATGTCTTCGGATTTACAACGCTAAAATCAGGGGTTCGATTCCCCTCAGTGGGCTGAGCAGATCGCCCTTTGTGGCTTTGCTATACGAAAACCACCACACCTGGTACTGGGTATTTGTTTAAGGGGCTAAATTTTTTTCATTTATGTACTTATCTTATAAAGAAAATGTACAACCAGATATTGTTCACAACAAAGCAATTGTCCCCACTGTGGTGTAATGAAACAATACATACAATCAGACACTATTGACAGCAAATTATTTACCTCCATTGCTTGCTTTAGTCTCCACTGGAGTTCTTCATTTTCCATCGATAATCGAGAGTTTGACTTAACTTCTTTCTCAAACTCTTCCTTCAGCTGTATACTTTCACTTCTTAACTGTCTGCAAGTTGAAATATGAAAATCAAACTTAGTCAGACCACAGTTTCTATCTAACGAGTTTCTTGAACAAAGCAAAACAGATCTAGTTTGTTCTTTGTACAAGTTAATCTTATTTTATTATTATTTTCATGACATATATTGTCAGAAATAATATCTGACAACTGATGGATTATAAACCAGGTACAAATTATTTTAGTATAGAACTATTTATGGTATGTCAGACAGCTGAAAATTCCCAGTTTTGAGCTAATGCTTAAACTAAGGAATTTTCAGTGATGGGACAAATATCATATCTTAATGTATAATGTATAGTTTCAGAGCAAAACCTGTTTTATATTGGTGGCTGTGTTAAAATCGTTTCATGTTTCTGCAGATATAGTTTTATTAAAAACAAATAACCTCCACATGCATGCATTACAAAATTTGATCCTTAAAGATGTGGTGTTTACATACTCTGTAACAACATAACAAGTCTAGATAGTTGTTTGATTCTAATAATGAGCTGTCATGTTTACATAGTTCATAGTAACATGTTTATAATCAAAGTCATTGGTGGAATAAGTGTTCTATTTCTATACACACTTTTACAAAACACGTTTTGAACTGTGTTATACTCGATTAAATTATGATTAGTTCTTTTATCAGATTAGACAGTATTTGACAAGATGAGATGAAATATAGTAATTTGAGTCTGTACTATTAACAACTAATAAGTCAAGTTTACGATCTTATGTTTACTCATGAACAACTTAAGTGATTAAGTCATAAATATAGTTAACAGTAATTTTACAGAAGTCACGAGAGTAATCATTGAAATGGCACTCTCTGTTGTAATCATTAATTTTACACTGTCTGTTGTAATCATTAAAATGTCACTATCTGCTGAGCTGTCGTAATAATTGATCTCAGAACCTGTCTACAGTAAAAGTTGCTGTTGTTTTATTTTAGAATTAATTTGTGATTTTATGTTTAATAAATATTTTACTTTTAAGATTTCTATATTTTACTTTCAGTATTGTCAAATTATAGAAGAACATGGTTAAACTATAGTCTAAGAGATACTGAAAAAAGTAAATTAAAATTATCGAATTATTTCATTGAAACTAAAAGTAATTCATAGATTACTTAAGACAATTAGCTAATTAGAAACACTCATTGTTCTAAAAAAACAAAAGTTAAACCCATAATAGACTAAATCAATGACACTCTCATGGGATATCTTAAGCCTCATTATGACATTATGTTGGATGAAATGAGGATAAAATAAATCATATCACAGACGTTAACACTGCTGTTTCCCTCATTATGTTAAACAATTAGATACAAAAAGTAACTTAATCTAAACTGGTTATATTCTTAATGGATTATAATTGAAACAAATACACATAGTTATGGTTAATTCACTTGTGTCAAGGAAAATGTAGTTCACTACAGAGTTACAGTAAATGAATAACAACAGTTGGCACCAGCTTTTTGTGTCAAGGAGAAAGCAATAAAACGTAATATCAAATTAAAATCTCAAAAGGTTCTTACAAATAATTGTTGTTTTAATTTAATTTTTAACAATAACTGTACAAATGAACTTGGAATTAAATCAGGAGAATGAGAAAACACTCCTTAATTATGATTGTGGTGTTTGCTGTTTGGTCATACGTTTACAGTTAACCTGTAAACTGGTAATCGTATTTGATCACAACTTCAAATGATTTAGTTCACTTTGGACTTAGCAGTGGTCTAGTTGCTGGAACTCCTTTTACCTCTCAGTTCGAACTTTCTCGTCCAACATCGCTTGTAAATCTTCGTTTCTGGCCTTTAACTTCTGAATTTCTTTTCTTGCTGATGGTAACTCATTCAACTAGTGATTTAATAAAAAACAAACTTTAATTTGAAATATATACAAATAAATTTGTTTACATATTCTATAATAATGTAACAATTCTAAAAGATGGCTCTTTGATCCAAACAATGTGATAGTGTGTTTAACAACATATATATAGTCTCGAATAATGTAACAAGTCTATACGGCTCACTGATGCTAACAATATGTTGTTTTTTATTTGACTATACTTAAATAGGTAATAAATCTACATAGCCATTTGATTGTAATGAATAACTATCTTGCTTAGCTATGTTTATAATATTATTATAATAAGTCTAGATCACTATTTGATCCTGACCATGTTAAACTGTGTCACTTAAAACAATACAATAATGTAGTATAGCTGTCTATATTTCTTTTTTTTTTTGAGATGCTTAAACCCTAAATAAATATTGCAACAAAAACAATAAAAAAAGTAAAAATAACCTCTTCCTGCATTTCCAGGTTTTCTTTACGAAGGCGATGTACGTCTCAACCTTGAATTCAAGCACAGTTTTAAAACTTTCGACTTCTTGTTCAAGATACCAATTCTGATCAAGAATCCTCTGCAAAGAAAATGTATTCCTTTTATTTCAACACGTATAACTAATGGCATGTTTGATGATGTAGTTTTACTCACACAGATGTGTTTTTATTTTGGACGAGCAATTAGCCCTTTTGTAGCTTTGTGCAAATATTCATAAAAAACAGACAAACAAACAAACATTGTAGCTTCTTCTCTCATATCTTTATATGTAAGTAATAATATAATCATCCATGATTTAGTGTGATTTATTTTTTGTTTTAAACATAATAAAACTCACTAATGATATTAACATATCACACCAGATTAAACATTAAATACAATATTAAAAATTTAAGTGTATTCTATAGATAAATCCACTGACTTTATTTGAGTGTTTTTTGTTTGTGTTTTTTAGTAGAGGTATAAAATCATTAATATACACAGGTATTAAAATTATTCCATTATTTAGTGTGGACAAAAATGAATATTTTAGCAAACATTAGCTTGTCACATCAGAAAATTTCTAGAATTGTATCTCTTTCATAAAATTACTCCACTAGAGGGCATTAAAATAATGAAGTAAAAAAATAATATCATTACTGGGTAGCTGCTTGACCAAGTTAAGCGACAATGAGTCTCATCTATCAGGCTTCGTTGTTAAAACTCAATACCGATGAAGTTTACCTATTTCTAAAGTCCTGGATTTGGTTATAAACAATTTCAGTTTATAATGACAAATGCAACATATTGGAGAATGAAATAGTAATCATTCTTAAAAAACAAAACAAAACACACTTACCAGTAATATACAAGTTGATTTTCGAAAATTATATATTTTATTTATGCCATGTTGCTTATAAGACTTTCTTAAGAAAACAAGTTTAAAATAGAAAAGTTAATAATATGGAATATCTTTTATTTAAAGAAAACAGAAAATTAAGCCATAGAAATATTTTTGACAAACTTACTTCAAAGTAGGAAAGTTGAAATAATTTTAGTATTGTTTCCACAAAATTGGTAATCAGTTGAAAAAAAAACATCCAGACAAAATTTTGTAAATGAATTTTCTAATTTTATGAAGTAAAGTTGTATATTATCATTATTATTATTGGTTTAATACTGTAGTTGTTTAAAGATGTTTTTCTAAAGTGTCTATCTCATTTCTCAACCTATATTTGCTATTCTACTCAATGAGCTAGTTGCGATCTGCCCACCACAGGTGATGAATTTTTAGTGTTATAAGCCTGCAAAATTATCACTGAACCACTGAAGGCCCTATTCTAGTAGTCAGATACCAGTCAGAGATCATACCTGTAGTTTGGTGTCGGTGTCTGTCCGCAGATTGCTTTCCATCTGCTTCTGTAGGTCTTGTAGCTGCTGCTTTAAGATGTCTAGAGCTTTCTCGTGGCTCTCTGAAGCCTGTTGCATCTGTTTTGCAAAGCCGTTCTTTAATTCTGTTGAAAAGAAAAACAAAGATATTGTGGAACCACTCAACAAACACAGCCATGACAAAAGCCATCTCAATATCAATTTTTGTCTTTTTGCATTTGCTTTTAAACCTCGAACCTAAGCATTAACATCATTTGATGATAGTTAATTTTTAATAAATGTTTCAAAAATCTAACCAAGCTGTAACAGACAAACAAAAACCTTTTCCTCTCCAGTGATATAATAAGGATTCTAACCTATACAAATGTAAAACTCAGTACTACTAAGATTTTCATACAAAAGTATGTATTTCAGCTGACACACCTAACAGAAATTAATCATTGTTCAGGCCTAACTTCAGGTATCCTGTGGATCTGGAAAGAATGAGTTACGATGTTACTGGTGCTACCTTAACGAACAGTTACTGACAATAAATATGACTAATGTAAACTGAAGGAATGGTTACTGACAACAAGTATGACTGATGTCAACTGAAAGAATGATTGCTTACAACAACTATGACCAATGTTAACTGAAAGAATGGTTACTGACAACAGATATGAATAATTTCAATTGAAGAAATTGTTACTGACAACAAATATGACTGATTTCAACTGAAAGAATGGCCACTCACAGCACATATGACTGATGTTAACTGAAGGTATAGTTACTGACAACAAATATGATTGATATCAGCTGAAAGAATGGTTAATAACAACTGGTAGCTCACCCTTCTAAAATACTTCTCATAATTTTGAAATTTAAAAATAGACTTTCAACATTTTACCAACAGTCGAAAGTGTCATTAACAATACAAATAATTAATCCTAATATCCAACTTGTCATTATAAGTCATAACTAAAAATGTCAGTGAGTTGCGACTGAAAGATTAGGAAGAGAAAGCAAGAAGAAAGTGAAAACCCTAAGACGTCCACTGAGAAAAACTTGTAATTATATCTGTGTTAATGAGGTACAATTAATGTACAAATAAAGACAAAAAATACAAAACTTTGAAACAGATGCCAAAATAAATAACAATAAGTTATGTAAATAATATAAATAATAATAAATAATGGCAAATAACGTAAATACTGATCCTTTGAAAAACCATTAGAAAATTTTCCACACACCATAAAATTAACCAAGAAAAACAAGAAATAAAAACTAAAACTGGAGTAATATCAGAAAACAATATTTAATAATTGGTTTGTTTAGAATTATGTGCAAAGATACATGAGGGCGCTCTGTGCTAATTATTCCTTATGTCGCAGCGTAAAGAGAAGGTAGCTATTCATCACCACCCACTGCCAATTCTTTTTATCAACGAGAAGTGAGATTGACTGTAATATTATAATGTCCCCATGGATGAAGGGCAAGCATGTTTGGTGTGAGGGGGATTTGAACCTATGAATTTCACATAACGAGTTAAGTGCCTTAGCCATGCCAGGCCTAATAATTCATCAAACAAAATATGAGAAATATTGGAAACCAATGAATGAATAAAGATTCCACATATAAACATCAAAAACCAATGAATGAAAATAAAGTCAACATAAACACATCAGGAACCTGTGAATGTCAGCAACAGATGAATAAAAGAAACCCTAAATGGAGACGAAAATAAGAATGAAATAATAGGATCCCATGAATAATAATAAGTACTTATTTATCACAGACATTAAATAAAATTTACTATTCTTGTGAAGTAATTTTAAAATAAAAATAACAGTCAACAACAACAATTAGGCGTTACTGAATAAGAAAGCAAATCTGCCCCCCAAAATAACCATTTCGGTTCATTTAATAACCACTAGGTGATATTCAGTGAACTTATTACTCTTTATTATGCTGCCGAACTCGCTAATTAATGTTTTATTTCCAAATACTTTTAGAAATCTGAAATGTGTTTCGTTATTTGGATACATGAAATATTCTTTATGTCTTTTAACTTTTGATCTGAAAAGTCTCCATCATGAACATAAATATGTACCAATAAATTAACACAATGACGCATAAAAGTTTCCTACCTGTACTGATATTTCTATTTTTAAAGCGGTGCTTTAGATATGTTAACCTAATATATTCTTCCTTTTCTATTTATAAAGAGTAGAATTTCAAAGGAAAAACAACATTATGAGATGTAGATCTATAGTATTTCATCCTTTAATTCACAATAACAATGCTTTATGAGTTTAATTGCACATAAGTTTTTTATGTTTGAATATCAACAAAGGTTACCTTCAATTTCACGATTGTGTAGTTCTTTCAAAGATGCAACTTTTTGAATGTTTTCGTTCTGGACATCTTTAGCGGACTGTGCATGGATATTTTTCAAGTCTTCAATCTTCAGGAAAATATGAAATGCAATTCATTTAAACTGCTATCAAGTGTTTTTAAGCATAAATAATATATTTTGTTGTTTGTTATTTTAAAACAAGAGATGACGCCACTAAAGTGTTATGGTAACCACCTTTTCTTTTCTAATTTCGCACAAAGCTACACGAGAGTTATCTGCGCTGCTTGTCTCTACTTTAGCACTGTAAGACTGGAGGGAAGACAGCTAGTCTTCACCATCCACCGCCAACTCTTTGGCTACTCTTTTACCAACGAATAATGGGAATGGCATTCACATTATAACGCTCCCACGGCTGACAGGGCGAGCGTGTTTGGTGTGACGAGAATTCGAATTCACGACCCTCGGATTACTAGTCGAGAGCCTTAACCACCTGGCCACGCCAGACCTAACCAATTTTTGAGACTAAGTTTACAACTTTAGACCGCGGTTCTTTCATTAAGTCAACTTGCTTGGAACTAAAACGATAAAACTAAATAAACTCTCAAATATAAATTAAAATCGAGTCATAATTCATAAGTTCTCTTCTTATTTTGTATCATTATTAGAATATGGTCTAAGAAACAGCTCTTATACCAGGCTAATACTTTAACTGGGACAAAGTTCCTTCTATATAAATCTAAGTGTTTGAAAGTAAAGACGAAATTGCGGTATCCAAAGAAAAACTTTTTTTTTTTTTTTGTTCAAACGATTAAATCATATTACGAAAAAAAACAAACCAAATTTCACAAATATGAATTCAATGCAATTAATTAATAATGATTTGGTTTGTTTTGAATTTTGCGCAAAGCTACACGAGAGCTATCTGTGCTAATCATCCCTAATTTAGCAGTGTAAGACAAGAGGGAAGGCAGCTAGTCACCACCGTCCACCGCCAACTCTTGAGCTACTCTTTTACCAACGAATAGTGACATTAACCGAAACATAATAACGCCCACATGGTTGAAAGAGCGAGCATGTTTGGTGTGACGGGAATTAAAAACGAAGCACATACAGAAGTTACATCTATCAAACCTACTTCATTAACTTAAGCCTAAATAATCAAGCTCACTTCATTCAATTAAGCCTAAATACTTAAACTTGTGTTCTACAAATGTTTTTAGATTAACATCTGTTGTACTCGACCAGTGAAGTATCAGATGAAAATTTAAGAAAACGAATAAGTTTAAGAATTTCATTATGATTGGTAACGAGAAATCAGTAACTCTGAAAGTGTTATTAAACTCACCTCTTTGTCATACTCAGCTCGTAATTTTCTAAATTCTTCCTGGTGGTTAAAGGCCACTAAAATAAATAATAGTTGTTGCTGTTTACACACATTTTACTTCAACCGAAATAAAGTGCCTTAAAGAACCTGTAATTCCATTTACTGTAAGATATTAAGCTTACAAGATTTATAGTAACGAAAACAGAAGAAGCAAATAGATCTATACTAACCACAACTAATTCTTGGATAACTCTTTCACCAACAGATAGTGCAATTGATTGTCTCTTTATATCGAACACACAGTGGAAAGCACAAGCATGTTCGATGATTGAGATTTAAACCATGGCTCACAAATTGTGAGTCAGTGGGCAGAATAGAGACAATCCATTGTATGATCTTTTGTTTCATTTTGTTAGCTCTAACTCTCCTAAAATATGCTATAAACTCAAAATTAACGGTTAGGTCTGTTATCCATCTAAATGTTCGTAACAGACATTAGGTTTATCTCATACTGAGAATGACTTTAATGTGACAATTTGGAAGAAAACTTACACGTTTCGGTCTCTTCTTTGTGCGTTGCTGTCAGCTTCGAATTCAGTTCTTGTATTTCCTCCGTACGGTTTCGCCTCAGTTGTTCTAATTGCGTTCCGTAATCTCCTAGATAAAGAACAGTGTCTTTAATAGCTCTATATTTTCAAATTCTTATCGTTTTGCGATTTTTATAATCTAGTCCAGCATTTCGCACAGTGTAGGGGCGGTTAGGGTAGTGTCAATAGCGTAAGAATGCAAAATGAAGATTTTTATTATTTATTAATTTATAGAAATAATAAGAAAGAACTACAACAGACAAATTTAATGTACGTGCCTCGTCTCTTAATTCAATCACAAGGGGTAAGGAAGCACAAGAAACTATATTTATTAAAGCAGATTTGTTTGATTTTGAATTTCGCGCAACGCTACACGAGGGCTTTCTGCGCTAGCCATCCCTAATTTAGCAGTGTAAGACGAGAGAGAAGGCAACTAGTCATCATTACCCACAGCTAAGTCTTGGGCTACTCTTTTACCAACGAATAATGGGATTGACCGTCACATTATAACGCCCCTATGGCTGAAAGGACAAGCATATTTGATATGACGGGGATTTGAACCCGCGACCCTCATATTACGAGTCGAGCGCCCTAACCACCTGTTCATATTACTAGATATACACACACGTCAAACTCTTATCCTATACATTCCGGAAACTAAATTCAGAATCTGTACACTGTGGCGACTAAAATCAAGGTCTCTGTACTTCGGAATGTAAAATCAGAGTACATTAACTCAGACAATTAAAAGATCTGAATTTTTAATATCCGGAAAGGTAGAGTATAATCGTATTTGGAACACGTGAATAACATAAATCATGATATAATGGGCGTGAGGTAAGGCATGTCATTGGCGTCTGCAATGGAGGGGTCAAGAAGGGCATTTCCTCCCTGGAACATTAGAAACACAATTCTTTCTTTCTTCATTCAGCATATTTACGTGAGTTTCTATTCAATTCACAATATCACTATACTGATATTTAGAGTGATAAATTTCTCCGGGCGTCTTTGAAGCGGGTGCTTCACTTTCTTAATAATAACTTCATGCAACGAAAATATTTAACCAACATACTTTGCTGAGCTCTCCATTCCAATAAAGTGCTTGAGTGGGACAACGCATCCAACTGGAAATAAACAACGATTAACAATTAACAAGCATGTAAATTATAAATAATTAAGAAATTATTACAAAAATAATTACACATGTTAAATAATGTCCCACGAATTCAAAAGTGTAGAATTCACGGTATCTAATCTTTTTCCTTTTTTATGGGGAAAAGTAATTTCTCGAATAGAACAGGTGAGAAATTTTATTATGCTTTAAGCTAAGTTTTCTAAAATAAAAACGAATAAACACTTAAATAATGGAAATTATTATTGTTGAATTATATTGCTAGTTTTGTTGCAACTCTTATCTACATCAAATAAAAATGTTACTGCTGGCTACATTCAACGAAACGACGGTTAAGT
This sequence comes from Tachypleus tridentatus, assembly GCF_004210375.1. Classification (NCBI taxonomy): domain Eukaryota; kingdom Metazoa; phylum Arthropoda; class Merostomata; order Xiphosura; family Limulidae; genus Tachypleus; species Tachypleus tridentatus. Next base: position 20,894,228 of record NW_027467782.1, on the reverse strand, counting down.
AACCAGTGTAGAGTTAACAAATAACTTTGACAGTGCTGTTGTTCGTTAGGTGTCAAGATTTACACCACATTATATATACCATATATCATATTCACATGATGCGATATACTGTTTCAGGTGTGTATAAGTGCATAGTTTTGCTACTTAATTTAAAAGTATTCCCTTTAATATTCCTCTTCCAACAGGTGAAGGGTTTATCTACATGCTTTCTTACATACCTCAATCAGTTTATTTGTCGTTTAATTCACAAAATAATTTATGTAGATGTGTATTGGTATAATATTTGTAATATATTATCTTTCTATAAGCCTTATCGTGATACTTTTTAAGTTATGAGCAAAAAACTACTCGGGACGCAAGGGATACGAACACTTTCTGTCGTAACTGGGGTTATGTTGAAAGAGAATAAAATTTATATAATGCGTTCAAAAATCTTTACTGTAAAGGTAATCAGTTTCTAAATGCTGGTAACTTTACACGTGGTTTGGGGTTCACCACGTTAATATTTGGTAACACACACATGCGAGTGAGACGGCATTACGAGAAGTTACTGAAAATCTTTCCCACCACTGAGAGTCTATTTTAACACCGTATTCACTATATGGGAGGAGAGTTGTATATTATCTTGTTGGAAATTGTATAGTCCCCCCATCCCCCTGGAATAACAGTAGTTATAATCCTTGACTTATTAAATTTGATCACGTTGTTCAACAAGATACGGAAAATGGAAAGCCAACTTCAAAGAAAATTTTAAATTTTAGCCTCACCATAATGGCTCATAAAATGTCTTTAAGTTGGTTGTTGTTGTTTTGGAACAGCCATTTTTTTCTTTCTTATTTTTGTCTTTATTTCTAGGATCATTAAATAAAATATGTCAAATGATTGACTTAAGATTATCAGAATCTCAATAGCAATATTCTGCAAAGACAAAAATTCATATAATAGTTTTAATTCTCAGTGTAAAAAATTTGAAGCTCTTACTTATTTCACCAACCAGTTAAACATGCAAATCTCTTGTGCTGAGATACAAACGTTAACACTTTTACACTTAAAATGTATTTTTGATAGGTATCTATCTCCTATCACACAAAGCTATCTCAATTACTCTTTGCACTCTAAGCTTTGCTGAAAAATATTTTTGTAATTAGTGCATCAGTCTTTATACCCTATCAACTTTATGCTTTTTCTAAACATGTGCATATCATGTGACTGTTCTCCACCAGTAGTGGCACATCTGTCTCCCTCTACTATTCCTTCTTACTCCTCACTTTCAAGAATTGACCTGTTCTAAGTGAAGAACACCAGCCATGAGGAGGGTGGATGTGAATTACCAATGGGAAATTATATTTTGATGTCAAAAAATAACTTCTGATGTGGTATTATCTTCACTCTATAAAGGTAAAAGGGTCAGTTAAGAAGCACAGCAGAATTACTAACTATCCAGAATGAACAGATGTACTCTGAGATGAATAAAGCCCATAAATGGGGTACTTCTGGAACAGGTATGTTCTTTACACAGGAAGGTGGGAATGAAAGTAGAATGTGTGAAAAATGGAACAATAGGTTCAAGCATTAGTCATGTATAAATAAATGTAAGTACAATGAACTATATACTTTCTCACCCTCAACAGTACAGATTCTATAACTCATTTGTAACCACAAGATTGTGGATAAGGCATGTAGACCAATATACACACACACACACACACCAACAATCAACTGTAAGTAGAATACCATCATTGTTTGTTCTCTTGTCTTCCTGAGAGACAATCAGTCACACTATGATGGTGTTACAGAACAGTTGCCATCTCTATTTTTCATTTTGGGGGATTTTAACAGACACTCCCCTGTGGAGTAGTACTAATATATACATGAGGGATTGTTCCATTGAAAATATGTTCTCGGATCACAACCTATCTCTCTTCAGTAGTGGTTCTTTTCCCTATTTCCACGCACCTAGTCAGTCTTTTACTGCTGTGGATCTACGTATCTATCTGTTCCCCTTCACTTTTCTTGGAGAGATGACAATGGTAAGTGGTACAGTGAAACTACCCATTGTTTTAAGAGAGAATGGCTGTGGTCAGTGCCCTCTTACTTAAGTGCCATGGTGGAAGTTGGACCAGATTGACTGACTTTTTTTACCACTCTTTTGGAACTTGGTCCTGCAGTCCTCAGTCTTCCATCTGTTAACAACTGCATGGAGGCAGTAAGTAATTGCATAATTCAAGCAGCTGCCAGTATGCCAACTGTATAACATTTCAAAAAAGTTATTTTCTCATTCTTTAGTAAGAAGAGGTATCATCCAATTTTCACAACATCAGTAATTGTAAAAAACATTACAATGTATCTAAGAATGGTTTTGTAATAGTATTGACATCATTGTTGTTTAATGAAAGGAGAGATCAAAAGAAATCTGTATGTATGTCATATCGAAAGAAATAATAGTGTCTGTAACTATTTGTTAACAACAGCTTAGCATTCTTATGTTAGTTCCTGTTAAACTATGTTGAAGCATACTAAATAACCCTATCCATCTGTTAACAGGATTAAAATTATATATTTCTATATCAGTTCCTGTTGAACAAGTCAGAAATTGTGTTATCATCAAGATTAAAAGTGATGTAACATTAACAGTTGCCTGTTGAAAAGTCTAGGAATATGTTAAACAGTTTCTTTCAAGGTTAAACATTGGTTCATGTTATACAATCTTGGAGTTAAACAGCTGATACCAAAACTAAACGTTAGTTATTTTCAACAAAATTCATACATAGTAAACAGCTGGTTCAAAACCTAAACAAACATGAGACACACAGTTGCCACCACTTCTAAGCATTGCTTCCTGTTGAACACAAGTAACACATATTAAAAGCTGTTACCAAGATTTGTTAATTTCTTCTATACTCTTTGTGTTGAATTTCTTTAAACAGAGAGTGAGATTGTCATTGAATGGTTTGTAAAAGATGATCTCATTTTGATCTCATTTTTTTTCTCAGTCTCTTAAATATACAGATCTTTTTTAGGCATCATTACTGGCATTTCCAGATCTACATTTGCTGCTGACGTACATTACAAATGCACTGAGAGCTCTTTCTATTTACATTTTAATTATTTCTATCCTTCTTGGTACAAACACTACCTTTCAGGGTCAATTCCTACATTTGAGATGTCTATACTCTGACATTACAAACGACATTACTCGTTATTTCTACACATCAGAATTATCCCAACAACACCAATAAAAAGGCTAAACTTGCCACATTCTTCATTGCAAGCTGTCTCTGGTCTAAAGACAAACCACATAGTGACAGAGATCCTTTAGTCTTTACATACCTTCCTTCAACTAGACAGAGTAGTAGAACTATCCAATGCAACATTACCTTACTGACAAGAGAAAACACATCTCTCGACATTTTTATCACTCCACTTTCAGTTTCTTTCAAATGTAAAAGGAATTTCAAAGACTGTCCAGTACATTCCAAATTACAGACAGAATCAATCACCTTCACTTGTACAAACTGACAGAACTGGTCTGTGTTGGCGAGCTATTTGTCTTGCATGTGATTATATCACTAACTTATCGAATCTCTCCAGTTCTACCTTTCACGTAAAGGCCAATTTAAATCCGACTGCATTACTTATTTATTTGCTTTACTGGACGTAAACATCTCTGAATTGTATGCAATGACACCCTTAAACCCTCAGATCCCAAACACCTCAACTTTCCAAATCACAATGGCATTGGTGACATGAGTGTACTGGTATTATGACATGATCCCCACAAAAAAGTATCATTGCAAAATCCAAGAACATAAACTTATATTTAACTAAATTTTTGCACCACATGGAATTAATAAATGTTTTTTAAAGTGATTATTATCTTCCTTGTATTTCACTTTTCCACTCCTGTTACCATGACATCATATACATATATTCCCTGATCAATATTCTTTTCACTATAAAATTATTTTTTTACTCATGGAAAAATGTTATTTACAGAGTTGTGAGAGCATCATACAATTTTTTATATATTTTTTTTCGTTTGTGTGTGCTATAAATGAAACTAGTAATAAACTGTCAATGACACGTATAATAGTTCTTATTTACTTTATACAAACAGACAAAGAAAGATCAAAGCTCTTGCACATCAATTAAAAGCACAAAAGATGTTTGTTCTGAGATTTTTTTTCAAATAATTTATGAACAAACTTATATAAATTAGTGACAGGTTATGATGACTCTGGAATTAGTGTATCCAGTGTAGTTAAACTGAATGAACAATTATCAGTGCTAGATTTTACTTCTTACAGTAGAGTTACCCTGGATGTAATAATGTCTCCATTAATAAATAATATGAAATTGAAAAGTTCCCTTATTCATATAATGCTAATCATAGTACAATATATATGCACCACTTACATATTAGATTTGTTTCTTTTTATATAACTTCTGTTTGTGTATGTATGTGGTTTATTAAGAAATTCCAACTTTTAGTAATATGTGCACTGTTGCAACAAGGAAAATATATAGAGGATAATGCAACTGAAAATAACGCACTTTGCAACTTAATTATTCAGATATGTTTATATGAAATTTAGTAGTCGAGTCACATTTATAAAAAATAATTTATATGATCCCAGTGAATTAACACGCAAAGTCTATCAATTTATAAGATTTAAATTGGAAAACGGTCAACAAAGTATAGTGATGTGTTTTTTAAACTATTTTGATACACCAATTGCTTCCACAAATTCCAAATAAACTTTATCATAAACCTAATTTTGTTGGTGAACAATGAAATATTAGATACAACTGCATGTGTGTGAAAGTCAGCACCTGTGTGTGTAATCTTATAGAAGAAAGTACATTTGTTTTATTCATGACATTTACTTTTCTCATAACGTTTTCAAATGCATTTGGGAACGCAAACTCATCCACATAAGAAAAAGCCTCGAATTAAGACAAATAATATTTACGTTTTAAAATTTCTCTGATCATCTTTTCAGGTGAAATTAAGAGCATGGTCATTTCTACACATAACCAGAAAAAAGTTGTTTCCATAAAACTAAAATGCAGAGATTATACAATTAATCTGAGAGTTACCAATGGGGTCATCAAATCCATTAGTTGCAAAAAGTTGGGTACACTATAAACCAAACATCTGAGTAAACTGAGGGTTCAGTACATTATAAACAAAAATTTAGAGTATAAAGAGGGTTGAGTACACTTTACTAAGATAATTCTGAATAATTACTTTACACAACTGTCTTACAATAGAAACTTTTCCAATAGGAACTGTGTTTGACCATCAGACATTATTTGACTGTAACAATATTGTGATGTATCAACCTCTCGATATTAAGATCATTGTTTTATTCTAGTTAGAGATCATCCATTATTGTTAGAGTCTAACATATAAAATTAATAACTAGTACTCACATTCTGTACAGATCCC